>NC_083566.1:8469365-8772395 GCF_019925205.1 Metopolophium dirhodum
ATTAGACAGCACAGCCACGAGTGATTTATACTACATTATACTATATATATATTATAATATACTTTCGAATAATATTCGGCACAAACCGAACCTCAATACGGTATCAAAAGTGACGGACACTCCTTTGGCCGTCATTTTCTTGAAAAGAGCCCAACATTCTTTCTCTTTGTCGGACTTGAGCATCGGCTGGCCGTCGAGTACGTCGCAGCGGACGTCGATCTGTGCGATTTCTTTGTCCCGCAGTGTTTCGTCATCGTCACCGTCGTCGCCACCGCGTTTGGAAATTACTACTTCTTTTACAACCGGCCCGTCGTCTTCATCGTCATCCCTGAAATGAAACGGTAACCTCGTATTTTAATATTACTACTTCAAAAGATCAATATTGCAGACGCAAAAGAGACGTACACGACATGATCGATTTTCATCTTTCGTCTGTCACTTTGGTATAGCGATGATAAAATACCTATATATAATATTATACAACAATACAAAACGAGGAGTACAACCGAAACACTACCAACATTTCGACGGGTTGATTTCGACAAGGCAAAATATTCGCGTGATATATATATTATATGGTTGTATGTAATTTTACCATCACATTCGGCATATTTTTTTTCAGTTTATATGTTATTAGGTACCTAAAGATACATCGATAGTATGTACATATATACTAAGTATATAGTTTGTCGTGTTTACACGCAGTAAAATTATTGCGGAAACTCGGATAATTTTCAATAAATTGAAATGATGGATGTATAGCATGCCGACCATACAATATGTAAGGTTTCATAATGTAGGTCATGTCGTTAAAGAAATATATGCGATTTTAACTATTACAAAATAAAGATATCTTCATAGTCCATGTGTTATACTCGATATAATAGCTGCGTATCATCTATACAATTCTAAAACGTGTAGTACCTATAATATCATTAAAAGGTAAACATGCACGTTATGACATTAAGCACACATATTATCTTATGATTTATACACATATATCATGAAAATTATTTTCTACAAATACAATTTGCATTATAACATTATCCAATTATTTTTTATACCCTTAGACTCAACATTATATACATTAGACGGAACAGCTATTACCAAACAAAAAAAAAACGATTGTTTATGTAAATAAATAATATTACGTTAAATGCAGTATTGTCTATTGAATATAATACAACTCAAATATGTATTATTAAAATGTTAGACAAGTTGAATGCCTTATAAAATATAACCCACAGCTCTTTGTTGTATATTTAGTTATCTACAGACTAGGCAAAACGATTAAGTTTCAAAAAAATCTCGATTTATATTAGATTATTAAATAATTACATTTTAATTATTATATAATATTATATCAAATCAATATTAGCAAAACAATATCGAACGTTACAGTTAGGAAGAGGTTCAGATATTTTTGTATCAATCTACAGTTGATACAAATTTTGTTTTTTAAATTTAAATTGATAATTTAAATGTTTCCCGGAAATAATAATCATATTTTTACGAATAAACTCTCATTTTAAGCACCTATATTACATTTTATAGAATGCATTATACAAATATGAAATACGTAATAAGTATTTACACTAAGTCAAATCTATATGAATAGAAATATTTTTTTATACCTTGTTATCTCTACTGTTCTTGATTTAATCAACGATTTTCCAACACGGTTGTTGAGAAGTTTTGGTTTTCCAATCGATGTCATTGCACTATCAAATGATTTTTGATGATAACGCATACTGTTATTAAATTGAGGAAATGTAACTATAAAACAATAAAATATCATTATTATAAAACGATTAATGATTGTTTCCGATTTACGAATTTCTGTTAAATTGTATCTATTTACAATGTAGTTTATTACTAACGCAGTTTCGACTAATTTTATTAAATGCATGAAAAAATAATTCTTTTATAACTATTACCTAAGTAGCTTAAAAAGTTTTAGCATAACGTGTAAACATGAGCACAAAAACTTTATTTTTATTTTGCAGTTGATAACGTCATTAACAACAAGTAGATACAAAGTTCAATCAATTATACTTAAGGGCACGTTACAGTGACATTCGTTGTCTCCCGTCTCCGTCTTACAAGTGCGTACATAGCAAATTTTACGCTCGGCAGATCATATTTATCTCTGTTAGTTTAAAAACTAGAGTGAATTCACATCTTATAAAATTTAAAGGCATGACTATTATCTCAACAATGACTTTTTAATCATTCATTTTTAGTTTTCTAGTTATGAGTATCTTAAGATGTACACTAAATTTTAAATTTTAAAATACTCATAACTTGTTTAAAATTAAAATATAATAAAAAAACCTATGTCATTGCCTAGATAATAATCTTACCTTTACATTTTATAAGAGATCAATTCACTCTAATTTTTAAAATAACGGAGATAAACGTGATCTGCTGAGCGTAAAATTTGGTGTGTTACGCACTTGTAATACGGAGACAACCAATGTCACTGTAATGTCCCCTTAAATACAATTTCATTTGAATTCGTATCAATAAATTAAAAATAGTCCACCTGGAATATTTTGGACAGTACCTAAACTATACTAAGAAATTGGAAAGAATTATTTTCTAAGCCAAACAATTGAACAGTTTTCAAAAGTAACGACATTCAATTTCATTAAATTGAACTAAGATGGCTATTTCAGATAAAAAAATAAAATCTTAGTGACCTTACAAAAAGATTATAATCTCTTATTTAATTTATTGGCAGGAATGTTTATGTATACTTACATACTTGGTCGGTATATAAGTTCCCAGGTGTACCTATTTTTATTAAATTAATGTATGCCTATAGGCTATAATAGTATGATACGAACCAGCTAGCAAAAACTGATTTTCTTAATAAATGTTCTTGATTTTATTGTTAACCTAAATATTATACTTATTATCATAGAAAAAATATGAATTGTTATTAAATTATTATTTGTCATTTATATAGGTAATATATTTAATAGGATACTGGATATCACTATATTATTTATGAATGTATGATTAATTAATTTCATGTTAATTTCTTTTTTATTTATAGATTTTTTTGATTATTAATTGATTACATTTTTAAACATCCTATATATTTTTCTTAATTTACGTAAAAGAATAAATTAGGCTACTTAATACTTATTCAGTTTGAAAATTATAGTAAGTATAATTATAACAGTTTGTAATTCGAAGAGAGAAATCAGCGAAAATATCGCACTTTTTTACATTTCTACCAATTTAACCTAACTCGATGATAATCGAATGGTATTTTTATTACTTATTGAAATTATCAGTTAATTAATTAAAACAATAATTTATTTACCGGTTTTTGTGGAGACGTCATCGGGTATTGGTGATTCCTCTACATCACTTCCAACTGGACTTAAAAGTGACATCATCGTTACCACTTCTACATTTTGATTCTTTTTGCCAAACTTTTGACCATTCGGCAGACGACTATCCACATCAATGCTTTTATGGAAAGCTTTACTCCTACAAGATTTCAGCTTCCTGGTCGGGAATCTATGAACATCTTGAGATTTTCTCCGTGAATTTGCCGAAAAAAGTCCTTGTGTAGGGTTCACGCTTTGTTGTCTCGACGAAGGCGCCGACATTGCTCTGGTAAAAGTTTGTCTTTCATTCTGTTGTTGTTTCGCAGACTTGTAAAACCTAACTCTTCTGGCGGCAGCCGAAAGAGGTTTTTCCTCCTCGCTAGAGTCTTCTGGTGAATTTTCACCTTCACCCGCATGGTTCTGAAGTTGTACTTCCAACGCGGTTCGACTAGGGTCTCTTTCCTCTTCTTGTATTGAAGACTCCTGTGCATGATCTATAGATTCCATCAAAGGATCTTCGATAACATTTCTAGCCAAATAAATATTAATACACGATTTAGACTGTTCCCGATCGATCCACGCCTGTTTTATTCTTTGTGCAAACTGTTCTTTAGATTCGTGTAAGACTTCCGGTTTTAAACATACTTTGGTCGGATTTGCTGTGGGTCTTGATTTTTTTTCATTTTTTAAAAGCCTATTAATAGAACGGGATATTACTTCTGTATTGCAATTATTATCTGTTTCAGTTTTATTGAAATTAGAGTCTTTTTGCAACCAGGCTTTTTTTGACAGTTTTTTTTTATCATCTTGACTATCTGCGCGGTTGTTTGACAATGTTTTGGACTTTTGACTATCTGTACAGTATTTATTAAGTACGTCTTTAGACATGCCAAACAATTTTAAATTTACCTAAAATGTGTAATTTACATATTGTTAGCTATAACATAATATATTATACACATGAATTCCTACGTAACCAAACAAGCCCAAGAACACTCGAAACATGAATTTAAATTTTTTGTTACAAACTTATCATGCTATAATTTTAATTACAAACTCGATCGTAACACATTTGAAAAAATAATTAAAATAAGGATAAGACGATTCAAAAGTAACAATAACAAAAATAAAATATAAGTTAAGAGATTAATATTAAGAAATTCTACTTTAAAATGTTGGCTTTAGTAAGTAATTAAATTTGAGGTCCATTGACACAATATTATAATAATTGTTCCGTTTTATAAAATAATTTTTATTCATGCCATTTACTACACATTATTAATAACCAAATTAAAATTATACCTAACATAAAAATGTTTTTGTTTATGGAAAAAATGAGAATAATCAATATAAACTATAATATTCACTATTATTTTATATATATATTATGTATGTCTAATGTCTATACTCTGTATATTATATATTATTATATATGTATACGCAAATTGTATTTATTTTAAAAAAATATTTCATAATAATTTATAATATACAATTTGTAAATCATTTTTAAAAAGTAGCCTAGTAACTAATGCACACTATAGAATAAACAATATATATATATATATATTTATATTTATCATAGACACCTGCAGAACTAAGCAAAATTACAAAAATGATATGACGTATGACACGTGATATGGTGAAAATATTGTATTATATTATAATTATTTTAGTATATGATTAATTTAAATTATTTAGTTAATTTAATATTTATTTATTTGGGTAGGTACTTACATATTTTAAGAATGATGCTTTGGACGCGTACATTCGACTCCGGCAGTGACACAAACACTTCTAAGCGTATTTGATTTGTCTTTTACATGAACTTCTCATAATTTATTGATCTTGAGAAAATATTGTTTTCACCGTATTTTCATGCGTTTTTGCCGGTATAATGACTTTGTTTATAATACGTCACCAAGACGACAAACCATCGACCAACTATATTTAGTAGCTTAAATGTTCATGCATACTTTTTTACTCTTCTTAACACATTTGAAGTGTCGTTATAATTAATTGTTTTTAGAATAAAATTGTAATACGTAATTTCGACGTTTGTCTAATGTTAATGAACTTTTCAACACTTTATAGTAAATAATTAATTTTAAAACTTTGTAGTTTTATTTTAATCGTTTGATGGACTAACTTTTACTTTGATCATTAATTATAAATTATAATTAACAAACTAGTTGCTTGTGTACTTACCGATTTTATTTCAGTATACACATAAGTAATTATTAATTAATTTAATGATTTTTAATTTAAATGAATCTAAGTTAATTTAAATTCACCGACGTCATACATAAAAACACACAACCATTATGAATAATAAAAATGATCCGTAATACTTACCTATTTTTCACGACTCTTTTCTGTACTCTACAGCAGCGTTTCCCAAATTTTTCCTCCGCTGGACCCCTTAGAATCCGGCACGTGGAAGTAATCCAACCGGCCCGTGACCATTTTATGTAATTAGAAATTTCTAAAGGTATTAAAACAAAAATAAAAATATATAAATAAGTAATATTAATTAGGAATTAATAACTATTTTGTCACTGAATATACCAATAATTTGTGAACAGTTCCTCTATTACCATATACAGTGATACAATTTGCTTAAAAGAATACCATGATATAAATATATTATAATCTCAATCCTCTGAATTTGCATGATTTATTTGTATTTCTTAAGCTGAAATTAAATAAATAAATAAAAATGTAATATAAATTAAGCATTTTTTACAATATTAGTTTTCTTTAAATACAACATTTACATATTATATATACTTCAAAAATAGTTTGAATTTTTATTTGACAATATTATATTAGATATTAATTAAATGTAATTAAATTAAATTAATGTACAATTATACGAAATACTTGTACAGTTGTATAGTTTATACTAGGATAATAAAAGTGAATGGGTTTTCATATAGTGTAGGTAGGTTCTACACAAATGAAGACCTGGGAGCAACAACAAAACATCTCCAACTAATACATTTTTTCTGTCCGTATAAATAGTACATATATAGCCAGTGACAATTGACAAAATCAAATTTGTATGATCTCAAAACCAGGAAATAAAACTTGGAGATATCTAATTATTTATAATATAATATATATACATATAGTGCACCGTGTACACTCGTAATAAATTAAATACTTTTAGTGCAGCAACAAGTCATCTCCATTCTTTATTTGTATATAGCAATCGGATTTTACTGGTTGCTGCAACAAACAACAAAGTTTTTAATAACATGTATCAAAAACATTGATATTTCAAAAAATTCTAAAAAAGAATTTATTTGACTGTATGATTTTTTTATATTTTTAAGTGAATATGGGGTGTGGGGCTACTTTTCATGTAATGTCAGGTGCCCCCCCCCCAATATTTTAGCCAAAGTTGCGCCAATGCGAACGATGTTGACCGTCGTACCATTTCACCACACAGCTGTGTTTTGCGCAGTCGCGCAACGGGAAGTATTCGTCATCCAACGGTACGCGTTTGAGTCGCTGACGTTTTCCCTGCAGGCTACAAGTGGTAGTAGAAATCGAGCCGATGGTTTTGAGTGAACTTTTAAGTAGACGTTGCATTAATGTATTAAATGATACCGGGTTTAATATTGTGAGTTTAACGGCTAACCTTTGATGGTTATGCTGTAAAATATTAGTATGAAAAAGAGCTTGTGCTATAAATTATTTCCAAAGCCTGAACAACTATTAACTTATTTTAATGTTAATAATTGTAAAGTAAATATTATTTTAGATCTTTTGCATATGACCAAGATTCAAGTTAGTACAAAACGCTTTAGGTGAAAAAAAATGTATTAATTTAAATGGTGAAATTGTAGATTTGAATTATATATATTGAACAATCTTTAATACTCCAAGAATATGAGCATACACATTTAGAAAATACATTTAAAAAAACAAGTTTTTCATTTCAGAAAAAAAATGTAAGTGAAATTAGCTACCTAACTTTTATCCTGTTCAGTTGCTAATTCATTGGAACAGTGTGATACATTTAAAATTAAGAGATGCATTTGATATACTTAATTCTCGTTACGTCACATACAAAGAAGCTGTTAATAATCAAAACTAAACATAAAATATTTTCTTCTATACAAAATTTTTTTCTCAAAGAGCTACAGGACTCTTAGAATTTTTAGGATATTTATGCTTAATTAAATTTAATGGACCACTAAGGGCCCGTATTACAATAGCTAAACTAAGGTTAAACCACCGAATCCTGCCGGTAAAATCAGTGGGTTAAGCGTAACCGAGGTTTAAACTATGATTATAAAACGGGCCCACAATCTTGTTTAAGGGACCATTAGCTCACTATTGATTCATTTATATGTTTTGTGCAACTCGGCATTAGTGTATTTATACTATCTTTATTAGTATATGCTCTATTACACTATCACACACACAAAACTACAAAAGTCGTAGAGTAACGAGCCACAAACTGGGCGCCACTTTGTCGTATATTAATAGATAATTTTTAAATTTATTTATTATACAGGATACAACAGCTCAGTCCACTACTCACTAGTTATTTGTTAATTTAGTTTACAGTAAGTATATGCTGTATATAATATCTATGGTTAGTGCTTAGTACCTACTTACTGTCTTACTACTTAATGATATAGTGCATAAGCGTGCGCAGACATTTCTGTCAAGGTACAGTCAGGGCCCAGTGTTAAAAATAAAAGTTTTAAATACCTATATAAAATTATAAGACATTACTTGTATAGTTCAATAATGGAACATATTCACTTTAGTTTCCACGTGTTTTTCTGGTTTTTTTTTGTTTTTGAAACATATTTTAACGAGCATTTACGATAGGTAAGAACGATAGTGCAAAAAAAAATGTGCAGGAATCATTATTGTGTAAGTTATATCGTTCCGAAGTTGGCCGTTTTCTGTTTTTACGCATGCACACAATGTTAAGGTTTACCGCCACGCACTGGCGTCTTTAACGAATTTTGATTTTTTTTTTCTAAGATTTTATGTATTTTAACGAGTTAAGAACAGCACATAATAATATTATAGTATATGCTAATAAAGTATGACAAATCGACAGTAGTCATTAAGTGCTTACTACGCCTACCAAGTCCGATCCAGTGACATAAATTCGTCATTTTTGTGGGGAGAAGGTTTAAAACAATTCCCCTCCCCCCGCCACCATACAAAAAAACTTTATATCATATAAACCTCTTAGTCCAACTATTGTGATCTGTAGTAAGTAGACACATGCATGCATTAAAATAAATAATTACATACCTACTATTTAATAAGGTTTTAAAATATACTTTTTTCTACTTTTTAATCTATCATGAAATAATCTGCGTATAGACGTTATAAATTCTCAAAATTGCAAACTTCAAAGGTTATAACTTATAACCATAGAACTAAATCCGACCGACAAATTCTGATTCCACCATTGTACTTAACTCGTTGAAATATACTTATAGGTTCCCGAAAAAAAATCCCAAAAATCGAGCTTAACTGCATTATTTCAATATATTTGTGCAATATTTCAATAGTGATTAGTGTTTATTACCAAGTAATATCATCTTAGTTACCACAGGGAATTTGGGTTTTTATTTGTTGTTTCTCAAATATACTATATCAGTAGGTATAATAGTACCTATAAATAATAATATTTATAAAATTAAATAAGTAGGTACATAAACATAGTTTGCCAGTTTAAAAAAAAGTCATAGGGGGATACGACACCCAAACTCCACACCCCCGTAATTACACCACTGGACCACTGGTCCGATCACCAGATTATTATGAATATCGAACGAAAATACCTAATTATATCTTATTGTATAATAATATAATATATATAGAATATACTAAATATACTAATATACAGTATATATAAAAATATATAAAAAATACCTATTACCTATAGGTATCGTATAATTTGTAATTAGATGTTCACAATATTTTTTAAAATACAAAATTTGTAGGTATGTATTTTAATTACATAATAATACAGAAAAAGGTTTAAAAATTTAAAATTTAAAAAATCATGAGCAAAAGATATAATTTTTTGACACTTTGGGGCATTTGTCTCTTTCGCGCTCCCCTAAATCCGCCACTGGGTACAGAGGCCTTGGTAGTCATACATAACACATTAACACACACACATATTACGTATATATTCATATTCACTCCTAAGTTATAAAAACTAATTTGGATGGGGTAACTTCATTTAAATACATTTACCGTAAAACCGTAGTAAAAAAAGTAATTTATAAACAAAAATAAAATAATATACAACCATGATAATTATTATTTGAATATTTTTGGACTGATAAAGTTCACAGAGTACTTAAGTGCCTACCACGACTACCCCGTGCGCAGGCTTATTATAGTGTGATACTTAAAAATTAAAGTAAGCATATCGTACCAAACTATCAACTGAAGTCATTAAATATAATTCAATATACCTATGTATTTCTTTTCATTAATTTTGAAACCAGACTATATTTTGTACTTAAAAATGGATTTTAGGCACGCACTGAATCATTATATCCTAACTCCAAACTGCGATTTCAAAAATACTCTTAAACGCCATTACACATTAATTTGGCAGTTTTGAATTTAGATTATAGGGGTGCTATTAGACGTCTACTAAACAGTATTTTTTTGACATTATCAAACAATAACAGTTCATATTAGGTAGGTACACTTTGAAAATAAAATCTGGCAGTACCCATGTTTACAATAATAACGAAGAGGTACCTAAAAGTGTAATACTTTGTAATTTACCTACATAAAGGTAATAATTTTTAATCAAATATAGTTGTACAAATTGAAATGTCGAATGTATAGTGGAACAAGTTTTGAGTGTTCATGTTAACAAATCGAGGCGTAGCGAATTGAACATTTTCCAGAGGCAAGTTACAAATATCCCAAGTATTAATGCATAATAATGTATTAATATAATATAACTAATTATATTTCAGATCACTATATTGATTAGGTACCTAGAGTACCTATATCATATTACATTTACTAGATGACTCTATTAAAAAAAAATCTCAGAAGCAATTGCCTTTGAAATTACCGTTCACCACGCCACTGTCAACTAACATGTAGTATACGTCATCATACTAGCTATTATATATTCATAATATAGTAAGTCAGTAAGATATTATTGTTTAGGTATCTTATAATATATAATATATTATATTTCTTCTGTCCACGGCTGCACCGATTTTGATGAAATGTTTTGTGTGTGTTTGAGTGGGTTCCTAGATGGCTTAGATTTACAATTGGACACAAACTGTCCAACCCGGAGAGGTGCTCCCACAAGGATTTTGAGATTTGCGATGGAAATCAAAAATTTTGTTGGTATATAAATGGTTTCTATTGGTTAATAAATAACAGCTTACAGATTATCTATAATAGGAGAAATTGTTAGTAGAAATTAGCATTTTTTGTTTTTCTAAATGATTGCCATTGGTGATTGATTACATATTATTTTACTATTATAATTTAAAGAAATACGGAATAGCCGCAAGCCTGGGCATAAAAGAGTTAAAAAGTTAAAGTTAAGTTAATTTTAACTTTTTAACTTAACTTTTTTAAATTTAATTTTCATTAACTTAATTTTTAACTCAACTTATTTTAATTGATATAAGCTTAATAAATAACGAGTTAATTTAATCAAATTCAAGTTAAGTTAATTTATAAATATTTAAACAATAAATATAATAAAAAATAAAAATTATTGTAGATGATGTATATTAAGTATATTACATAACCATTTACTAGAATAGGAAATTATAAATATAGTTTAATTTATTTATTGTTCCATTAACCAGAATTCTTCAAGAAAAATAACTTAATTATACCTTTAGAAATAGCCATTTAGGTGTATCGTGTATATTAAGATATACCATACCATACTGTGGCATACGGGCATATTGTAATAATAATAACAAGAATAATAATTAATAAATACTAATAAGTAATAACTAATAAGTAATATCACAAATGTACATTTATCAAGAACATAATATTATTAAATATTTTCGCCATAAATAAGTTATTTTTTAATTAAAATCAATTAGATTACTATGCTCATATATTGGCCATTTCTTGTGTTCAATAATATTTATGATTTTTATTATTTTAAACCATATCAATGGGTATTTATAAAGATATTAAAAAAAAAAAAAATAATAAAACTTAACTTAGGTAAGTTATTTGTAAGTTAATTGGGTAAGTTAATTGAAAATGTTCATATAATTTTAACTTAACTTACCTAGTAAAAAAAAAAATTAGGTTAACTTTAAACTTTTTCAAATTTAACTTAACTCAGTTAAAAATTATCATTAACTTGCCCAGGTTTTGAAATATATTAATAAAAAATATAAATCATTGGCACGAGCAACGTCGGGTGGGACAGCAAGTTGCTAGTATATGTATATATGTATATTCATATTTTGTAATCTGACAATCAAATTATTATTAATACCTACCAACTGTGTAAGCTGTTTTAAGTAAATGTTGAATACAATGACTAAAAATATAAGCCAATAATAGTTTTTTTTAATTTAATTGTCAACAAGGTATTAGATATTTGTTTTGCAAAAGAGTCTTATTGGTTACTTGTCACCAGGTCCTGGTACTTGGCAGTAAGACATTTGTCACCTGGTAGTAGGACATTTTATATAACTCATAAGGGTTTTAAAAGGAACCGTGTTCATGATTAAAAGATGTATTTTCATTACAACGTTAGTACTGAAAACTAATTAATATAATTTTACGCTAATAAATGAATTGTTTTTTATATTTATTTAGTAAAGGTCATAACTTATGACCTAACTAAACAATAACTTAATGTAATCTCTGGTCAGGTGACACTACTGAGGGTCTTCCTATTCGAATATTTTATAATGTTATATAAACTTTGTCATCATACTTACTGATTATTGTAAAATAGATTGTAAATATATTTTTCTAAAAAAAAAAAAAAAAAAAAGCAAGTTATAAAAAAAAAAAAAAATATTTATTTAGTAAGTATCACGATTTAAGGTATATCTTAAATCGTGGTAAGTATACTAAGTAGTAAGTACTAATATTATAGTTTGATAAGGTCTATGCCATATGGTGACAATAGCATAGATAATATTCTTATATTGTCTATGGACAATAGACTTTAGTATTTTACTATGAAATAAAATTAAATCATCTAATACAAACTAAAAATTCAAGTTGGTAAGTCAAAAATCCCTAAAATTAATTAATAATTATTATCTCAAATTGTCAAAAGTACCGCGCAGTCGATAGTGGTTCATGCTTGAATGCTTCACGCATAGAATATTCTATGCTTCACGTAATCACGTCTTCACTTGCTATTTTTTTTATCTTGTGCGTTTTACACACTGTAATTTTACATTACCGTGAGGGTGGTCACACTTGATCGGTTTGGATAATCTCATTGGCTATCGGCCATGACGTCCGTGTTACACACTGTTTACCGCGATCTGAATCTAATGGATTTTCGTGTTCCGTAATCCCTATTACCGTGCACCACTGCACCACTGCACTCCTTGAATGACCGTTAAATTTTTCGATGCGAATTTCGGGCTAACAGTTACAACTGAGCTACTCTGCCGTTTACCATTGAGATATTGACTATTGTGTATTTGTGTACTAAAGTATTGAATTGTGTTTCATGTTTGGTGCATACAGTTGTAGTTCTTGTGTTAACTTTCTAGTACTTACATTTAATCATTGTGTGTTTGTCTAATAAATTGTTTTTCCGTAAGTATCTGCTAAATTGTATATGGTAATAATATGCCTACCTATTGTTATAATATTATAGTACCCATGTTAACCTATTACTATAATTTGCTTAACCTATTAATTCTAGTTCGGTTGAATAATATTATGAAAAACAGTTATATTGTAAAAAAATCTATGTAAGAGTTTCTTGTACCTAAAATAACAAGTACAAATAAGAACAATAAAACTGATACCATAATATTGTGATAAAATATAAATGATTTTTATAAACCTAATATTATCGGGTGCATTTTTTTAAACTGTATAGCGGTTTTGATTCTAAAGATTTTTGCATTTAGCATAAATTATTAAATCTTATCACACTGTCAGTACATTACTGCAGTAGCAAACTCTAAAATGCAGTTGTCGATTTTGAGTTACACAATATGTATTATTCTTTTCTTATGGTAAAAATTATGTTTATTTTATCCAATCTATCTGTAAAATTGGATATCATAGTTTAACTAAATTATACAGTATAGCAATAATAGATACTGGATAGACTGTCTCTACCTATATTTTGAGTTATTACAGTGACATTCCACTATGCGCATAAAAATAATTATTATTTATTGTTGTACCTATTAGTGTTATATTTATTTTTAATTAGTGTAGGAAATACCATGAATTCACAATAATATATCTAAATTAAATAAATATTGTTATTAAAAGGAAGACATTTTTAAATATTACCATATTGGCTGATATGGAAGTATGATATTATGATACTTAGCAAAGATTTTATAGACCTTCATTTCTGTATAATAATAATGAAATACATTTGAACAAGAGGAAATAATATTAATTTTTGATACTGTCGCCTAAATGTGAAAAAATATAAAAACTGATATTAGCTAATGTAACGCCCTTCCGGAATACTAAACCATTGATGTACGTAGCTATGATAAATATAATCAATCTTATCCTGAACAAAAAATACAGAAAAAAGTATAATTTTACAATATGCAACCAAAGATGTTGGAATCAAAAATTAATATCAAATTTTGTTTTTAAATCGGTTTTATCATTTTATTGTCAGGCCACTTTTTTAAAATAGTAAATATAAATATTGTTTATACCACCAACAACCGTCGGTCCGTTGTGAACTATAATATACAGCCAGTTCCAATTAACACTACTATAATATACAGTTTTGATCGGCGACCGTCATGCACAATCGAGTGCGAGAGTGGGAGAAATTAGGCTCGGGACAGCTGTTGGCGCATTCTAAGTTTTAATCCAGGCCAATAAGACACAGAATAAAATAGGAGAGCTAAAGTATACCCTGCTCCCCCCCCCCCCTAAATGGTGCCGCCCCTGATTAAAACATTTTAAAATTTTATTCATGTATACCTACAATTTAAAATTTGTAATACTTAATTAAATTCTAATAAAATCTGAATTGGTAAATATTTATAAAAACACTTCAATTATCATGTTTCTAGATTGAAGTATTTTGAGAGAGATAATGAATGATTCAAAAGATCATCATTCAACTGGTTCTTATGTCGAACCAAGAGTTCCGAGTATAACCGGTTTTGGACAAAGAAAAATCAATGGCAAACCTAAGAAAGTACTGGATTATTCTTTAGAAAAATGTAATGACCATTCTGGAATTCCAAAAATTGATGTTTGCTTACGCTTAAAACCACGAATAAATAGTGTTCCTACTGGGGTAAGTTAATTAAAAATGATACCTAATTATTTATAAGTAGGTAGTAGGTATTAATGCATTTTATGCTTTAATAAATTATTTTATTCTAGGTTGATACTTTAACAATATTGAGTGATAATATTGTTGCTTGCAACAATGGAAATACAAGAGATGATGTTACAGAGTAAGATTTTTTTTGATTGTTTCTGATTGTTTTCTAAAAAATAAATTTGTGTTTAGGTATACATTTTCTAGTGTATTTGGTCCAAATGTTGATCAAAAGAAATTTTTTGATACTTGGGTATACGATAAAGTATTAAGATTTTTGAATGGAAATAATGAATTGTTATTTGCATATGGCACGACAAATGCAGGAAAAACATATACAATTCATGGTAGTTAATATAAACTTCAATTTGTATATTATTTTTTTAAATACTATTCAATATATTTTATATTATTCTTAGGAAATATAAATGATCCTGGTATGATTCCTAGAACTTTACTACTTGTCTTCAATTCATTAAATGAAAAGTTAATGTCAAAATGTAAGTACAAACCTGATAAAGTTATTGCAGCCCATATTTTGGATGAAAAGTTAATGGAATCTGAAGAGGATATTAGAAATAATATTTTAAATAATTGGTCTAATGAGAAAACCCAAGTAATTATTATAAAATGTATTAATGTATTATTTATTTTAATTTTTTCTAATTTCTTAAATATTTAAGGATGATTTTAAGTCTTGTGTGTCTCAAGTGGATGAATGTCAAACTATACATGGAATGGATCAACTTACTAATCATAGTATTGTAAAAATGTTTGATTATTTGAAAAATGATGGAGTAGCGTCATTGGATCATGGCAATGTCTCCTACACTGTTTGGGTTTCATATTCTGAAATTTACAACGAATCCATCTATGATTTATTGATAACTTACTCAGCTAACCAAAAACGAACACCTCTCAAACTGTCACTTGACCAAAATAAGAATGTATACGTGAAAAGTAAGTTTGATCACATTGATCAATAAATTACTCTTTGAATTTGAAAATATTATTCATTATTCGGATTTTTTAACGATATCAATATTTCGATTTGATATCGATATCTCAAACTTTTTTTCAGAAATTTAGTTATCATTAATCGATGTACAGCAAGCTAAACTGATTTTAATGCCAAAGCTTTTGAATAATTTATATTCAAAAATATATTGTTGAAGAAGCCTATTCACTATTATTATTTTCTGTTTTTTAATTTTTAATTATAATTGTTTCATTACTCATAATTTTAAAATGTATGCTTGTTTTCTACAATTATACTAACTACCTACGTAGTATGTTAACAATCACAATAAAATTCATTTTTTCCATAATTTATATTATCAATTTAAAAAAATCTATTAATATTATTTTTAATTTATTACAATTGTTGTTCAGGTTCTAAATTTTAAATCCGAATTTGTACTTAATGAATTCAAAATAAAAAAAGTAGATTGTGTACCAACTGAAAATTATGCATTTGTAAAAATTTTAATCTATTAAAATCAGCTCTCAAATGTACTTGAATGAATAATTATTATTTTAATAATTTACTTATATAATTTAACATTTTTTTAGATCTTACTCATGTATTTGTTCAGTCTGCCGAAGAAGCATATAAAGTAATGTCTTTTGGAAGAACAAATTTAAGAATTGCCAGCAACAATTTAAATAAATCTTCAAGTCGTTCGCATTGCATTTTCACATTAAAATTAATGAGAGTAGAAAACATTGAAGATCCTAAAACAGCTGTCATTAGCAGGTTTAATTTTGTTTATAATTTATACGGGCTATATAATTTCTAATAATTTTAACTTTTGGTTTTCAGTATTTCATTTTGTGATTTGGCAGGTTCTGAACGACTTAAAAAAACTATGAACATTGGTGATCGTCTTACAGAATCTAAAAATATTAATACTTCATTATTAGTTTTAAACAAATGTTTCTCCGTGTTACGGTATATAGATAATTAATAAGATAAATATATTTTTAAAATTTTATTTGAATAATATCATACTTTTAGTGAAAATCAAAAAAAAGGAGAAAATCATTTGGTCCCCTATAGAGAGTCCAAATTAACTCAGATGTTTCAAACTGCTTTAACTGGAAATAATAGAACTGGTATATCAATGGCAGTTAATGTAGATATGTCTCCAAATCTATTAGAAGAAACTAAGCAAGTGTTATTCATGTCTGCTATAGTCCGTGCCATTAATAAAACAAAATCAAAACCTATTTCAAAACCAAGGCCAAGTTTTGCTGTATGGGCTGCAAATAACCGAAAAAGCATAAAACAGGCAACCTCCAAACAAAGTATATTTATATTTTTATTATGAAATGTTTTTTACTTAGCATATTAATACTAATATTTGTTTCTGGCTATTAGGTCCAATAATTGAAGATGAGCATAGCATAAATAACTCAAAATGTGAACAAAAATCAGTGGTAATTTTAAATTTCAGTAAATTTTACTGTAAATATTTAAATATATTACTTTTATTTTAGATTTCTAATGAAGAGTTTGAAGCAAGATTTAAAGAAAAAGAAGCAATACTCCGAAAAGAATTACTCCAACAGTTCCATACAATTTTAAATAACAATAATACATTCCACACGTAAGTCCCTCGTTCATTTTTAAATATTATAAGAAAAAAATGCGTTTTTTAATATATTTTGTTTCTTTTTAGTAAACAAAAAGAAACTATGATAAAAAACAAAACAGAAATGTATGAAAACAAAATTAAACGATTAAAAGCATATTATTGTGAAGAAATTCGAGAGAGAGATGAAAAATTAGCAGTAAGTTGTCAAGTTTATTATTCAATTCACCCACGTTATATCATATTATTAATTTCAGCTTCATTCTAATCCCAACCTCACAAATACTTATGAAAACAATAAAAATAAGAGTGAAATGGAAAATTATGAATTCAGAATTGGAGAACTTGAAATTCAAAAAGAAGAGTTACTTGCAGAAATTAATGTAAAGTGTACAACCTTAAATTAAATTTAAATGATTATTTTTGTAATCCATGTTTCGACTTTAATAGGTCTTGAAAAATGTACATGATTTGAGGAAAGAAGATATTGATGTTAAGAACCGTGAAATTGAAGTAATAATTTTGTAAAAATATAGTTTATATATTTATTAATTATTGCAAATATTGTATATTTAATTTAGAACTACAAAGTCATGTTGGAAGAGGCAAATACTGAATATGAACAAATGGACGCAGACTTAAACGAGATGAATAATAAATTTGATGTATTATATCAAGAAATAGAAGATAAGGTATAATATTTACTTTATTATTTTCTATACATACATATGAAAAATGAAAGTTGTTTTTGGAAACAAACTATGGTATAACCTAACCTCTGTGGTTTAAACAATTTTTTTAAATCTTATTAGAGAGCTATAGTCGGTTTGTTAAATTGCTGGTGTGTTCTAATTAAAAAGCTGTTTTCCTGATTAAACAAAATAACCTAAAAACGTATATGTATTAAAGATTTAAGTTTATGTATTTGGGTGGAAATCCAAAACATGCTACTGACAAAATCAACTTAGATATTTATTCTTAATGAATAAACATGATTAAATCGATTAGCGTTTCCAGAATAGATCAAAACGTACAATTTCCTGGTCAAAATAACTGTTTGAAATTAAATAAAAATATTAAACATTTGAATTGTTTTAAATATAAATAATTTTTTAAAAAAACTTCAAAATGATTTGTTTATTTATAAATGTTATGATTCATAAAATCGCCCCTCCTGAAAAATCAATATTTTGGGGATGCCCAATGGTACATTTTGTACCACCCCTCAATTAACAATTGGATAACATAAATTATAATAATTCATAAGAAATTTGTGAAACTTATATTCAAGTTTATTTTAACTGCTGCTTAAACTGCACTTTTACATGCTAAACAGCTGTCCAGTTTATTGAGGTTTTACTGTACTAATTTTGGGGAAGATTTTTAACATCTTATTATATACTTGTGACCTGTCGCATAGCTTGATACTTTGCAGCTAACATTTTAGATTATATGTATACAACTAATTTTTTTTCAAGATTATACCAACAAAATTATTTTAAGAAACAAATTTGAGCTGTCAGGCATACTATAATATACAAATTAGTAGATATTTTAAACAATTCCGTAGTTTATATTATAGTCATATAAAACAAATACTTAAAAATTAAACCGAACAATAATAGGTCCAAAAGAATGTAAATCTAATTTATAGGTATTTTGGGTTAGTTATAATAAATATAAAACAACGTTCAAACTATATATTCATACTCTCCATGTTGTACTTAATATAAATATATATTTTTATAAGTAACTATTATTTTATAGAATTTAGAAATCGAACGACTAACTGGTTCATTAGAGGCAAAAGACAATTATATTACAGAAATGGAACTTCTCCAAGAAGAACGTACAACTGAAATGGTAAGGATATATTTATTTTATATAGTTGTTGAAATACTGAATATTTTAATATACACAATCACAATAGCTTGTTTTGATACAAAAAAGTATATTAGTAGGTACCTACTTAGCATTAATTAAATAGTTTTTAAATAATACATTTTACAGATTATTTAAACACTTTGTTAATGTTACTACTTGTTATTACAATGAAAAAAATGTATAAGTTAAGTTATGGTGATGTTAACTTACTATTCAAGATAATTAAAATAAATTATTTATGCAACCATATATGAAATTTAAACTTAAAAATATTTTTAGGCAGAACAAAAAATTTTAAAATATATGGATGAAAAAATAGAAATAATTGTTGGCTTAGAAAATACAATATCAAAACTAAAAACAAAAAATAAAAAATATAATGAAGAGAAGTCTAATATGGCAAAGCAATATCAAACTTTGAAACAGATGGTAATTTAGATCTTATTTTACTTGTATTAGTGATTAATTTATATTTTTTAATTTTAGTTAAAGGCCACAGAACAGTCAAATACAGGTAATACAAACGAATCTCATCAGTTTTTAAAGTTAACAGATTAATATTATATTACACACTATTTATATACAATTTGAATTATTTTATGTACAGATAAAGAATCAAAGATTGCAAAACTCCTAGAAGGAGTTCAAAAATTAGAATATGAACTGAAGTAATAACAAAATTTACCAATGAAATACTGATTTACTTTTGTTCTAATAACATTTACTTCAATTATAGGGATACTGAAAATAAATTTAATGAACTTCAGACCACATTTGATAGTTTAAAAGCGTCAAGTGTGAAACCACCAACTAAAAGTATAGGTGTAGTAACAAATTTAAGCAACACTCAATTAGTAAGTCAATATTGTGAACTGACGTCAACTTGAATTTATTGTTTATTAATTATATATTATTTTTATTTATATATTTATAATAGCCTTTACAAATGGTTAATATATTAGAAGAGAAAGAAAATTTGGTAAGATAATTTTTATTTATATAAGTCATATATAAAACACGATATACTTTATTTATTTTTGTTTAGCTTTCAAAATCAGATCGTAAACCTGAAAGAAGATGTAAAAATAAAACTCCATTAACAAATATCAAGTAAGCTACAATAATTGTAACATTAATAAGAATTTATTTATTTCTCCTTTATATAAACATTTATATTTTATGATGTATTATGTATAACCTGTCTTTAAAGCAGTAGTGCCATTTAGACAGCACAAGGTCTAAATTTTGAATTCAAGATCCAATATTATTATTATTTGGCCTAAAAAAAAAACTGAAATGACACCACTATTTAAAAGTATAAATTAATGTTATACAAATTTTGTTTGATTCATCATACTAAAATCTTTCTTTTTTTAATTATATTACTACGTTTGATTAGTAACTTGTAAATTAAATCTTAAATATTGCACTGTTATAAAGAAAACATGTTGAAAATGTTATTTTCAAAAAATATCTCTTGTCCTATAGGTAACTTCACAAGTTGTTACCATCTAGTAATATATAAATTATCGTAATATTGGTTTTTCGGCAAATCTATTACATCACTTATAACTAAAGCGCGGATTTTTAGGTTCTTAAAAGCTTAAAATATGATGCTAATTTGCTCTAAAAAATCCCCTAAAATAATCTCAAAATATTCCTTAAACTTGTAAATATGCAGATAATATGATTTTTTTTTTCTTAAATAGTTAAATAAAAACAATGAATAACTTGTATACACCAGTATCGGACCCAGAGGGGGAGCAAAGGGGCATTTGCCCCCCCCCCAAATCACCGTGTTTCCCTTTGTTTTGCACTATGTTTAGCCAATTTTTTTACTTTTGTCCACCCGCCCCAAAAAAAAATGAGCCCTGGATCCATCACTGGTATGCACCATTTTTTGGTAAAAGATAAATTATTATATTTATTATAAAATCATTCTCATCACGTCGTCAGTTGTCATATACGATAATGTATGGTACAATTATGGACTAAGAGTAACGTTGTATGACCAACATTATCACTTTAATCACAACCAAGTTGATAATTCAATAATTTTTCATTTTTAACATTCTTAAATCAAATTATTTTTTTTTTCTAGAAAAATCTAAACTCGAGAAATTAATAAAATATGCTTTTTTATATTCTAAAATATGACAAATAGGCTAAATGTTCTATAATGTCTAAAATATGCAAAGTAAATTTTTTCCTACGAACTCTATGATGGATAAATCGTCCACATATTTCATCCTCATAAAGCTGCATAAAGCCAATAAAAATATGTAAAAACCTAAAGATCCGCGCTCTACTAATAACAATATAAACCTATATACAGCTATCCAGGAAGGGATAATGTCATAAGAACATATTTGATAAATTTTGCAAATTTAAGAAAAAAATTATAGAATTTTTAAGGTATATTTTGCCTATTTTAAGTGCATTTTATTGGACGTGATCAGTTTTTTTGTATAAGCATATTTTAATTTTCCAATGTTTGTTGATTATTAGACATCAGTATTCAATTTTATTCTTTAGTTTTAATCTCTATATACAAAATTGTCCACCCATATTTGGAGGACAACATCTATATTATGACCATACCACATGTTAACAAATAAATTGTAGGGTCTAGTAGTTTATACTAAATTATATTCTCCATTAATTATTTAAAAGTTTTGTTTTTTTTTTTGTTTCAGGAAAACAAAAAAATTGAAAATCGGTAATTACAGATAATATTAAGGATAATCTATATATGGTAGTCCATTGTCTATTAATAAGTATAGGAAATGTAAATTATTGTATACCACTAAAGTGATATATAAATAATGTTAATTTGCTCTACTACTGTAGGTTTTTTTTCATCCTACAAACATACAATACATCGCATGTGTAATATTAGTAAATTTACCTATTATTAGATTCAAATTCAAAATCTATGTGTATTTATAAGTTGGTTTTTATGGAAAAATTCAATTATTTTTAGTGAATTTTGAGAATGTAAAGTAATAAAATTAAAAAAATGCTGAAAACTTAAAAGTATCTACATACATAAATGTTATAATAATACTACAATAGGTCAATGAACTGACAATACATAATTTATTCTACTGAGTGTAAATTTTTTGTAAGGAAAAAACATGACGTGTTGATGGTGTTTGGCATAACTTAATGAATTATAGACAGGAAACAAAACTTAGGCTTAAACAAAAAAATTTTCCCATTTTTAAACAAAAGTATTTTACTTGTGATTTTATATTAACACTTATTTTTTATTTTTAAACTTATTAACTATTCATATTTTTAACAGAAACTCCAGATAGCTGTGACAGAAAGATAGATGAAGCCATAGCTAACATTCCAATTAGTACACGGAAACGCAAGTTGTTTGATAATAAACCTCCGTTAATTGACAGTAGTAACATACCTTCTGTAAGAACATAACATTTTTAAATTTTAAGAAAGTTTGATTAAAATAACTTTATTTGTAAACAGGATAATTCCTTGAATTCAGTTCTTTCTCCAGTTCGGGCGCTACATCAAATATCAAAACTGCGTGTAAAACAATAATATTTTCGTCTCAGAATTATAAATGTATATATAATTTCAACTTATTCCATAATTATTTTTAATTGTATAATGATATATCATAATTTATTTTTTAAATTATTTAAATCATAAATTTATAAATAATAGAAATTTTTTTTTTTTGACATTTTTATAACATTTACATTTTTATACAACAACATATAATTAATTTTATCTAATTTATGCGATCTAAATATGCAAGTGTTTGTATATGATTATCTTAAATGTGTTTATTCCTGTATCTGATATCCTTGTAAATATTAGATTGAATATAATTAATTTGCATTTTCTACACTATGCTTACTGTTTTGTTTTTTTTAATCTTATATACTTAAAAGTTTAAATAATTAATTTTCAAGACATGAAATGTTAATATTTTACCTGTTCAGCAATGCTATTGATTTAATTTTTATTAGTTTCAATAAATTGTGAAAGTTAAGCATATCAAATTATTTTATATATAAAAAATAAATAATTGGCGAATGTGGATGTTTAATCAGGATTCATTAAAATAATATTCCCCAATACGTAAGCTAAATAAGCTACACAAAAATCTATATTGGATTAGTCTGAATAAGGATATTATGTTAACATTGCCTAGTTGTGAAGTAAATTAATACAATAGCACAAAAAATAATCTTTGAGTTTCTAACTGTTATACTCGTATATGGTGACTGATAGATTCAAAGCTGGAAATTTAAAATCTGTATTGTATGTATCTTAAAGACAGTGTGTTCTAAATGTAATGATACTACTAATTAGTAATTACTAGGCTTCTTCAACGATATATTTTTGAATATCGATATGGTTTTGAATTGTGTGATATTGAATCGCGTATCGAAAAAAAAATTTAGGTATCAATGTATCTATGACTATCATAAATGCCAATACTCAATTGACTGAGTACTAAGTAGTAACTCGTGGGTATTATATTAACAATTAATTGTTTTGAAATATATTTTTCAAGAGCTTTGGCATGAAAATCAGTTTTCTTGATGTACATCGATTATCGATATATTACGATTATCAACACCTAAATTTCTGAAAAAAGTTCGAAATATCGATATCGTTGAAAAAGCCTAGTAATTACTATACAATTTATCTGAAAAACAACAAATTGATTGAATGTGAAATTGGAGATGTAAGATTTTGACAAGGGTAATTACTAATTATTATTAAATACAAAGTGTAACTAAAACATTACATATTTTAATCTTATTATACAAATTAAACTTAAAAGGACAACCTAGGACAAATACAAATTGAAATCAAGAAAATTAATTATATATTATGTAAGGTTCATAATTAGTATTAATTTATAATAGTGAATAATATGTTATCATTATTCATCAACGATAAATAATTCAATGTAGAGATCAATGAATATTCATGACATTCAGCAGTGGCCATCAGTGATAGTTAGACATTGTCTTCATATTATGTTGGCGATTTTATTGGACTCATTGCATTGGTAATATTAAATGATTTTAGTATAAAGTAGAAAACTTAAGATGTAGCTGATAATTAATTCACATTAAGTATATTCACATTTGTATAAGTTTACAAATGTGACAATAATTTACTTATTTACTATATTTGGTACTGATTGGTCGGTTTTCTTTAGTTTTTCCAATAATGACAGTGCAGGAGTTTTCATCACTGATGGTGTAGCAAAGGGTTTTTTTTTTATACATTGTTTAAAATTAAATAAATTTCCAAAAGGTACATGTTGAATGATTGGGAATTTCCCCAGTACCTGAAATATTGATAATGTATGAATAAAAAATTAAACTATACAAATTTGTAATATTACCTCTTTTTTATACATTTTAATTAGACCTTCATTGATTTTATTCCAACTTTGAACACCACTTATATTCCAAAGTTGGTTAGAATGTTCATGAAACAATCCTTTTTTTACTTGCATAATGAAATCAATACATCCAAGGAACATATACTTTGATTTAAACTGTTGTACACATTTTTCATCAACAAACAAATTTGGATTAAAATCTGGGTTTTCTAAAAACAATAATCAATTTGGTTTTTAAAATCCTTAATAGTATTACAATAATTTATTATTACCGATTAGTTGTGCGCTACCCCAAACAAAAGGTACAAACTGGTAGTCATCTAAACTCCAAGCACCATGGCTTCCAGCTGGTTCCATTTGATATCTTAGTTGAAGTCTACGAACTATTTCTAAATATCTGAAAACGGTATAGTTGTAAACAAATCTATAATTAAAAAATCTATAATTAACTCTGTCAACATATGAATATAACCATTTAACCTTGAAAATAGCACGTTGACTGTAGCTTTACTGTCACTTTGTTTCAATACGTCTACTTTGTATAAGCCACACAAGAACATACAAAATGACATTTCGTGTCCAGTGCCATAATCGATACGAGTTGGATTACCAAAGCTGTCAACAATATAAGCGGTTAGCTCAATAATGTTTTGTTGGTCGACTGACGACAATTCTTTTGACAATATTTCGGGCAATCTCTGAAAACAAATTTTAAAATAAATCTACACCATTAAATATAATTTTTAATCAATTATTATTATCTAACCGTTTTTAATAAATTGTAAAATGTAGAAAAAGCTTTATTTCCAAACCTACAGCTCTCTTTCAATGGTTCCACTTCTGTAATCCAATCATCAATTGTGTTTAATACATTTAATAGCTGTGAAATCTCATTTGACAGCGTCAAAGTTTTGTTTGATGGTATGGCATACACGGATTTGTTCATGGCTGTTATGAATCCAATATAATCCTATAAAAGACAACAAACATGTCGTTATAGTTGTATACCCCCTGCTTGAAATTAGTTTATGAATAAGTAAATGAACGTTGTCATCAGATTTAAAAAAACAAACTCAACATTACATTATATAATAAGTTCAACACTGAGAAGATACATATACTCTGTTCCAAATAAGAAACCACCAGACGGCCACGGGCAAAACCGTAAATGCGTAAATCTTATTTGGAACAGGGTATAATAGAGCTTACAAGACTAGTAATCTATAATATGTTCCAGTAATTTCTCAATGAAATAGTTCAACGAGACAATGAGGTACATATTAACTATATCACTTGAACATTATTCATTTCCCATAGAAATTGAAAGTCATTTATGTAAATTAACTAAAAACAAAAATATACTACTATATTTCCTATTTCACGAGTTTCCTAACTGGGGCCCAGTATTCATTGTATGAAATTCAAATAAAATAAATAAACTAATACTTTTATATTATATTATAAATCAGTGTGCACACAGGATGAACGTGCATCGTACCTATTTAAACAGATCGTCGTTGACACTAGACAGACACTATAAACGATCATGAAGAAAGAATTAATATCATACACACAGACAAACGTCTGTCCTAAATCTTTGAAGATTTGCATCAAGTTTAATCTCAACGAGTAAACTCATAATATTGTCTTATACTTACGTCGTATGCTTCAGATGATTCCCATGCATCCATATCGCTTTCGTTTTTCACTCTTGTCTTGAACTCCTCCATATTGCCGCAAATTTAAAGACGAAATTCGCGTTCTGAGAGGATTGTAGTAGTCAATAGTCACGTTACTCTTGTAGTCGAGTTGCACGGCGGTATATGATTTCTGTTCGAGCAATTTAATTGAATTTATCATGCTAATAACTAACAAGTATTAAGTAATGACTAATAAGCATTTTTACTAATTTAGAATAATATGGATATTTACTATTTAGGTACGTACAGTGCTGGCTTTGTTATTATTACTTAGTTTAGTAGTCAGTACAAAAATATATAACTATTTTTTATTCTATTACTGATAAGAAAACTTGATAGTGTGGCTCAGTATTATCACAGATTATATGAATTCATATAATCTGTGGTATTATTATGGTTCTATGGTATTATTTTAGATATTATATACCATGACAAATTAAATTTGTCATGTTATATACTATATTATATTATATAGCATTATTCCATAGTTATATATACTAATATATGTAGTTATATATTATATTATATATATTTAGTATATGGTATTATAATGTCCCACAGACTTCTATAATAATACCCTTAATACTAGAACAATAATGATAATACTATATACTATATCTTAAATCGTTGTGGTGATATTACACTATTCTTGTATTCTGTGCTGTATGGTTCAAATTTTAAGTTTATACCACTACGAAAAGAGCACCAAAAAACATTACACTTTTTTTAACCCCCACGCATAAGACCTATGTTAATATAAACTACCATTACAATAACAAAAGATAGGTACATCCTGTATATAGAAATCTGTGTCTTGTTCACGATGTAGAGAAAATAATATATATTATCTTCTATCTTCTCCACATCGTGATCGAAGATCTTAGCTATGGTGTAAGCGTGCAGCTCTATGCTTACACTATGGTTACCGTCACTCTATGCTGCAGCCTGCAAAATTTAGTTATCATACAGTATACACTGCAGACATAGGTACTATAGGTACAATGCCTTTGCCCAGGCCCAAGTGGCGGTTTTAAAGTCTTGGTTGGAGAGGAGAGGGGGAGTAAGTCATAATTTTCAAAAGACCTTCGAAAACATAATATGTTTATTTTTATAATTTTTTTTAACTATATATTATTTTTAGAAATACGGGCTTGGGGGGGGGAGCGCCCCTAGAACCCCTCCATGGTGCCGTCCCTTTCATGGCATCAGGGACGCACCTGACGACCATTTGGGGCAGTAAAACTGCTTTTTATTTTGTTCGATGGGAAAGTGAACCTAGTTGGTAAGGTCAATATTTTTCAAAAGCACGGGAAAAACCAAATATAATTTGAGGAAAATGAGAATTTTTATGCAAAATCTGTTTTTGACAAAATAGATTTTGGTTTTTGGTGTAACTCTAAAACAAATGAACGTATAGATACATGAATTTGTTACTGAATGTTTATAATTTATATTAACATTTTCTATACACCATGTAATTTTCAAAATATTTTGACTGGTTTTGAGCTGTCTACAAGAATTTTCAGTTTCCAATTTTTTTAGTTTTTTTTCTTTAAATATCAATACAATTTTATTTGTTGGGTAAAAAGCTTGAAAATATAATACAATGCTCCGAATATATTGTTATTTGTTACAATGAAATTTTAAAAAGGTGGGTAAATGGATGTTGCTCTGCTGTACAGTAGATTACAAGTGGGTCACTGTAATGGATGGTGTTAAATTTGAATTCAATGATATAATATCATTGTATAAGAAAAACGATTCTGTGCGAAAACGGTCAGTCAGCCTATGATATTACTAAGCATATTTGATGATATTATTGTGAATAAAATAATTGATATATTATAACCTATTTACGCGGAGCCTTGTTTTCAATTTTCAATCCTTAGCTATAAAAGTTGAACATTTTATAAATTTTTAACTACAAAATAATTATTAAATTATAAATTTGATAATTTTGTCAAAATTTGAAATTAAATGCTTATAAAAAAAAATTGTGCCTATGTATTTTTAATATTTTTCAACTGCTATTAGAACGATATATCAGGAGCCTTATATTAAATTTTCAAGCTTCTTTACCCAACAAATAAAATTTTATTGATATTTGTAGAAAAAAAAAACTAAAAAAAATGTCCGGTAACAGCTCAAAAAGAGTCAAATTATTTTCAAAATTTTATCGTGTATAGAAAATGTAAATATAAAAAAACCAGTGAAAATTTCATGTATATACGTTCATTTGTTTTAGAGTTACACTAAAATCCAAATTCGATTTTCTCGAAAACAGATTTTGCGTAAAAATTCCTGTTTTTCCTAAATTGTTCTTTTGTTTTTACGTCGTTTTTGAAAACCCCTCAAAGTACTAACTAGATTCACTTTCCTATCAGAAAAGTTACTGTCTAAGAAAATCCAAGTATTTTTACTATCCTAAAAAGTGATCTGGACTATCTGGACCCTCCCCATGATAAATTCCTAAATACGTCACTGGGTACACGCATAAAGTCCGGCCACCAGGCACCACTACACGTCTGCATCACTGGTCACTACACACATAGTTACACAGCACTAACGATGGATATAGAATATTTCCTAAATCTTGACACTGATTGTCTATAGCATAGTTTTTCTGAAAATTATAAAAATATTATTTTTTGGGATGCAAAATGGTAAAAAGTCATGTGAACATAGGCGTAAATAGTGTTTGAAATTTGGGGGGGCTGTATCAGGTCTTTACTTGATACACTTATGATACTTTTAAATTATAGTAGTTAAATCATTAGTTTTGGGGAGGGGGCTAAGCACCCCAGTCCTATTTGCACCTATGCATGTGGATCATCCCCTGGCAGAAAATAATCCACTGGGTGGCGGGAGGGGGTACAAAAGTGTAAAAAAATGTGTATCTCAAGATTTAAATAAAGATGCCGATTATTAATTAGTACATAATATTTATTATTTATTAGAAGTTTGGTTCATTAAGTTTTTCCATTTTTTGTGTACGTTCAAGATGAATTTATAAATACACTTTGGGTACGCTAAAAATTTTATAATTAAACATAATATAATAATATACTTGGGAGTTAGGGAAGTTACTTATTTTTTGTAATTAAATTACATTACTAACTACTAACTCCTTATCAAAATTGTAACAAAATTATTTTTAAGTTACTTTTTTTATTTGGTCAAGTTACATTAGTTTTGAGTTTAAAAAGTAACTTAATTACAATAAAAGTTACTTTTTTTCAAAAATATCACTGGAGCTTAATAACCATGTTGTCAATACGACAATGGACAATACATAAACTAAATAATGACAATATAATAAATAATCAACAATATGAAATTATTAACAGATACTGATTTTGCTACACTATTATTATTATTTTTTTGTTTACTATACCTACATAATAATATAATATTATAGTAAATAGTAATATTATAATATACTATTATTGATCTATGATTAATATACTGTCTGTTCTATCACAGAATATTATTAATAATAATAATATTCTGTGGTTCTATAAATAATCAATGATATTATCGAGCTATTCCCCCACGGACCCACCAATGAACATGATATTATTATTATTATTATATTTGCCGATACCGCGTTTGATTATCGTCACTGCTCACCGGGAATACCTATCAATTTCGACAACTTTCCCGTTCACCGCTCACGACGGCTTTCGGCCGTGCAGTTTGGTACCTTGGTGGTGTTACGGGCCACCTGCGGTAGTGCGGTCCGTCCAGTCGACGACCGAATGTGGGACAGGCTCTAGGCGCCAACAGTAGGAAATAGGAATGTAGAATAGAATAGACCCACCAGCGAGAAAAGAACTGCCAACTGCGAACGGGACCGATCGACGGACGTGTGTAGTGTAGTGTGTACTGTATATACTGTATATTATTACCATGTAGTTCATTCATGTTGTTGTTATTGTTATTATTATTATCTTTTATTACGGTTTTTATCTATCATATTGTTTATAACAATTTATTTTTCAACTCATCGTACATTCGTGCTTCGAGTACAACTCACTACTTACTGCTCGCGTCTCGTGCTCTCGTGGATGGCAGGTAGGTAACTTCCTAGATCGACTGCTGCAGTTGTACACTAGCACCCTGAAAGGACGGTAATATTGTATAGGTAGTCTCTGTATAAATATATCCTGCGCTTGTACCTATTTTCGCAAGTCGCAGGTATAACGTCCCATACAGCTCCTGTAGTCTCGTGCTCCCGTTTTCACTCGCGGCCGGATTTCTAGGCACTTGTGTTTTCAGAAAAAAGTTTTTGTATAAAAGCTGTGTAGGAGTTCAGAGCGATAGGAGTTGGGTGTTTGTGTCACCAGTGCCTCGCGTTCGTCAGTCTCTTCGAACTCATCCGGTGGCGTGTCGACGGTTTCCATTAGCTCTACGATACCACACAATATGTACTGGACGGTTCACACGTACGGTGGTCCTAGACGGGTCAACCACGCAGCGGTCGCGATTGGCACGAGCATTTTCACGTTTGGTGGTTACTGCAGCGGTGTAGACTACAAAAAGTTCAAGCCAATCGACATACATATACTTGACACCGGTAAAATGTTGTAGGACGTCTAGTCTAGTGCTGCGTGCCCTAGTTTATTCCTAATGTAATTAATATCATGCTAGTTTTGTAATTCCAGAAAAATTAAAATGGTGGAAACTGGAGCTAAATAATCAAGACTGCTCATGTGTACCGTTCCAGAGGTATGGCCACACAGCAATTAATCTTGGATCTAATATTTATCTGTGGGGCGGACGTAATGATAATAGAGTTTGCAACACTCTGTACTGTTTTAACACAGGTAATTGATTGTTTTAAATCTTAATAAAAGAAAAAAAATCATATTTAGATAGGTACCTAAATGAAATTATGTTATTTATATTTTTCTTTATTATTAAAAAAAATAAGAAGACAATGTGCTTGCATGTGTTGTCTATTTGTCCAACTATTGCATAACACGCACCACAATGAATGCTCAGCAGTTCCTATTTTGTGTTAACTTCAATATATTAGAATAAATTGACTTATTCTCGAACTCAAAGGTCAAGATATTCATGTTCACTCATTGGTTTTTTTAACGATATTTTGATTTTATTGATAACAATTTTTTGATTTTTAACCAAGTTATGAGTATGATAATTATTAATACCTATTTAAAAATGCATATAACACGCAAATTTCATACGCCGTCTATTTTAAAAGCGCATGTAGGTTTAACGTCCTCTTAAGACATAGATTTTATGCTACTCGTCAAATAGGTAATTAAAATAAATAAATAATAGTTTCTATCATTATCTGGAAGCAATATATTATAATTAAACCAAAAAGGTTAAAAAGGTACTTTGCTAATTAAAATATTTCATTCATATTTGTACAAGGCAGTTTTAAAATCATAATTTTAATACTTAGCTTACAAAGGTATTGTCATGTTGTTATTGAAATTATTTATTCACTAATGAAATCATATAATAAATATGCATAGTTGAACAGATGATAAGTCTAGACTTGATAAATACATCAAGACAAATAAATAGCTGACCAGTTCATTATCAATTAGTTGAACAGTTGATAGAACCAAAATACAATTCAAATTTTCATACCCATAGTAATTGTTTCTATAAGCCTTCAAAATAAACATTATTTTATTTTTGAGCAGAATAAAAGTGTTAAACATTTTATGTTTTAAATGTTGATGTTTACATTTATTTTGTATCAATATTAGGTTTAAATTTTAGCCACTAAATATATATTTACACCAGGCTCTTTCTCCAGGTTAGTTGACCATCTAAAAGAAGTATTATTCTAATTAGTGCCAAAATCTATTGTTAGTCAAGTTGAATATTGATTATAGAAATATTATTAACATTGTTACATTGTTACACTGTATGTGATTTCGTTGTTTTGATAATAATAAATTATTAAATTTTAACTATTGATAATTTCCACATATTTGATTTATATAATCTTAAATGACTAAAATAATTTTAAATAACTAATTGTATGTAGGTATTCTTTAAGAATATTAAAAATATGTTATTTTAATATATTTATAGGAATATTAAGTAGATTTTAGACTAAAATGTTTTGAATTTTAAATGCATTTTTATGGTTTCATAGTGCATTTAATTCACAGCCCTAACTATGAGTACAACTAAGATTCTAACATCCAAAATTCATAAAAATTCTATAAAACTATTAATTACTGAAAATATAATATTTTTGTACTTAAATATTGTTGAACTATTGATATTTATAATTGTATTATTTGTATGTCTCTTACTGATGTTTTTTCGGTATATTTCTGTTTTGCCAGACACAATTTTTTTTGATTTAACTTTTGTAGTTATCATGCTGAAAAAAACGATGGTGAAGTCAGAATTTTATTGTCGGACTTGGTTTTAAAATTATAGGTAATTTAAATTTATAGTATTTTTGTATACACCCGATGTAACCACTTGCTCGCTCGGACAATTAAAATCAAATACATCTCTCGACTTGTAATGTAAAATCACTTTGGGTGGGTCTCAGACTTCAAAAAACTATAACTTAAAAATTAAGTATAACTGCCAAATTCTGACTTAAACATTGTCTTAGCTTGCTACATACGTTAAACAGTGGGTCTCAACTGGAGAGGAATTTAGGTACTGCAGGGGGGTTATAAAGTGATAAATATAACGAAAATTTTGCTGTTAAAATAATTATTCCATTTTACAATCAGTAAAATTGAAAACAATAAATTAATTTTATTCATAATATTTAGTATACAAATATTTATAAAACTGTATTTAAAGTATAAAAATAATATTATTAATTATTAAGTTGATTTTTATTTTATCACTAAAACAACAAAAAAAGGTCGTCAAAACTCTGAATTTAAGGTGGGCAAAGCATGAGATTTTTTAAAATTTAAAAGAAGAGCGTAGACTTAAAAAGATTGGGAACCACTGTATTAAAACAAAAAATGTTTTTGAGTAGAGCAGAAAAGTTCTGTTATTTCTTTAATAATATAAAAAATCAAATCAGAGCTTTATTAATGAAATATATTATCCGTAAGTAATCAACAGCCGGTCTGATTCTTGATTTGAAATATGTTTTTCCTAAAAACATTAAAGATGTTTGTAATAATTCTTGTGCAATAAAATATTTTTTTTTTTCAATTTAGAAACTCTAAAATGGACAACACCGAGTGTATATGGAAATAAACCAGAGCCGAGAGATGGCCATTCTGCATGTATTATTCAAAACTGCATGTACATATTTGGCGGATTTGAAGAACGCTCAGGTCTGTTTGCTTCAGATTTGTATATGTTAAACTTACACTCCATGGCATGGAGTATACTCAAAACAAAGGTATTATTTAATTATAAAATGATATCTATTTACCAGGTATGCTATTAACAATTTTTATGGGTTTATTTTTCATAGGGACGTCCTCCATCTTATAGAGATTTTCATACTGCAACGGCTATTGATAATAAAATGTATATATTTGGTGGTCGTAGTGATTGGGCAGCACCAAGACAAACTGATAAAGATAAATATTGCTCTGATATTTATTATTTAGATACTTCTAGAAGACAGTGGATACGTCCAAAAGTCTATGGTATTAAACCCATAGCACGGCGTAGCCATTCTGCATGTATGCCAAAACTATTTATCAAAAATACCATAATGTTACTAATGCAAGTGTTGAATTGTTTACAGTTGTGTATAATGGCCTTTTTTACATCTTCGGTGGGTTTAACAAGAACAAGGATTTACATTTTCAAGACATAAATCGATATGACCCAGTGAGTTCCACCTGGATGAAAATATTACCGAAGGGTACGCCACCGTGTGCTAGAAGAAGACAGATTTGTCAATTAGTTAATGACAGGATATTTATATCTGGTGGTACTAGTCCGATTTTTCCCAAACCAGTAATAATTACGAGACTGCAGGATTATGATCTGGGTGTACCAATGAATATTACTTCGAATCTCAAGGATCACGATGACCTTCATGTTTTAGATCTGAGTAAAATATTAAATTTTTTATAATTATTTGAATTACAAAAATAACAATATATTGTATTTTTTTCTTTTTTTATAGAGCCCAGCCTAAAAGATATGTGTATGGTGAATGTGTGGGAGAATATGGAAGAAATGAAAATTGATAATATAAACGACCTGCACATTCCGTTATCATTAAAGTAAATAAATTTGTTATAATTAGGTTGCTGTTACTAATTTTTACATTAATTTCTAATCAAGTTGTCTAATTTGGATTAAATTTCCACGTGTAATGAAAGACCTTTCTAACATTTTTCAGGCATGATATGACTGCCTTTGATCCTTTTGAAATAATGGAAACCGAGATCAACATGATGCAGTCATATGAGGAAAATTTTCCGGTTCTTTCGTTGTAACTAACCAAAACAGAAATGAAAAACGCACTGCACTCATTACAACATACAGCATATTTTAAACATTGGTCTAATAACCAACCTTTAATAATATTAAATCATTATTAAAACAAAAAATTAACCTAAAATTATAAGACATACTTTATTTATTAAAGAGTATTAAGTTTTCTATCCAATAAGAAACATATTTATTTGACCATGTCTTGATTTAATTTATATTGTTGTTTTTTATAACTATGTTAGGTTAGATAACTAAGGCATAGATACTAATATAATATAATTGTTTGTTACATTTTATTTTTTACTCTTGGATTTAAATCAATTAAGCAATTATTACTCTTTTTCAAAAATATTGATATATAGTTATAAGTTTTCCCAAACATTAATCCTTTATTCATAAAAGTATATTATTAATTTGATTGGTGCATCCAGATAGTGAATACTTTTTAACAATATTATAAACATTTGGTTCAAAATATCCGTCTGAATTCCAATCCTAATTTTTAATAAATATCCAACAGATTGATGCACAAATATTTTGTCATACCTAAATAATTAATAAAACTACTACAACTATTCTATGCCCGGCAAGAGAACACACTGTTCTACGCATCCCCACGTGACTGGTTCCAGGAATAGTATAAATGTCAAAATTCAATGAATATGGAAATGCTGAAATATCCTTCATTACACAGCAAAAGTTTAACAAATTTTAATATCTACAGAAAATATTGGAAGTCTGTAACTATTATTATTCATTATATCAGTAGATTATAAATAATTTTATGTTTAGTTAACATTGAATGTTCCTTTATTAAATACTGATTAAACAGTCCTTCATTGATTATTATTAAGAACCATTTACAATCTGGCAAATTTATTACATCTGGTTTATTCAAGAATAACCAAAATAAAAATAGTAACACATTTAATCAAAAATAAATGTAATATGGCATAACAAATATTATTTATTGTAAACTAATCCTAAAAATTGGCAGTAATTTTGAAAAACATAACATTTAAAAATGCAACCTTATCATACACATTAGTCAAAAAAAATTTTTTTTTCACTGATCTTACTATATAGTGTGAATTTTTCTGTCACGGCCTTATGCATGTAGAATGCCTTTTATCACTATTAATTTACATTCCAATTTATAATTTGCACACTTTTAATTTAACTTGACAGACATTTCAAAGGAGATTTACAATAGGTATTTAAACAATAAGAATAATATTTAAATAATGAAAAACATAAATAAAAAGTACATAGAATTTCTTAAAAGTAAGTAAATAATCTATAAGATAATAGATAGGTAAATTATGTAATTAAAAATGTGATTAAGTAAAGGGAAAGTAAACAATCAACAGTCAATTATGTCATGTTATTAACTTATCAATAATATAAGATTTAATACAATTTAAAATTATTTAATATGGCCATGTTAAAAATGGTAATATATCACCGCAAAGTGATGTTTTGAGTTTGATATATTTCTTTTAGGAATATTGAGATCGTCATAAAAAACTTCTATATCACATGGGGTCCAAGATGGTGAAGGATTCATTTTTTTTGCTCACCCATAGGTAAGTGCTAAAGACTAGCATTATACATCCGGATAATGCCAATATAAGCCATACGTAAGGAACAAACATTGGTAACACGTTAGTAACAATCAACAATTGGTCAGACATATTTCTTGGAATTTCAAAACTTTCAGAAAACCAAAACACAGGTAAATACATTTCTGGCATGTTTTTCAAAATTCTGAAAAAATTAAATTTAAGTAAATAAAAATTTGAATAAAAAATTAAAAAAATTAAATGTAATTAGTAATTACTTTAATTCCTTTATTGGTTTTGCTTTGATATTAAATTGAATTCTAGCATATACTCTGAGCGGTATTGAATAATCCTGTAACAATTAAAATAAGGTTATTTTAGATTCTGAGTGGAGCAATGAATGTATTGGTTTTACAATATGTTTTTTTTAAATTTTTGTTTTGTCTGTCATCGACGTTAGATGCTTTGATTTTAACATCAATATCTTGTTCGACGGGAGAGTGAATTTAGTTGGTGCATTGGGGAGGTCAAAATTTAAAATTCCCAGCAGTTTTCAAAAGCGCTGGGAAAAACAAAAATAATTAAGAAAAACAGGAATTTTAACGCAAAATTGGTTTTTGACAGAATCGATTTTGGTTTTTGATCTAACTCTAACACAAATTATCATAGATACGTTTATATTAGCATTTTCTATACACCATAAAATTTTCAAAATATTTTGACTGGTTTTGAGTGTACAGACATTTTCGGTTTCCAATTTTTAAAATTTATTTTTCTATGAATGTCAATAAAATTTTATTTGTTATGTCAAAATGCTTGAAAATTGAATACAAAGTGCCTAACATATTGTTACAATATCAAAAATATAAAGTTCATATTTTGACATAATTTATAAATTGTAAAATTTAAAATAGGGTTGTACTTAAATAGTTAATTCTGTCTAAAAAATCTAAAATATATATATAAACAGTAAACCCAGTTTTTTTAGTTATTTTAACTTGAAATTTGGACAAAATTACATATTAAATAACCAAGAATAATGATTCTAGTTATTTTTTTGTAATTTTATAATATTAATTCAACTCATCTGCTACTATTAATAATAAGTAATAAAAATATAAAATATCTTAGAATGACTGGTCTCTACTCAGTATCGTTTTTCATATACAATGATATTATATCATTGAATTCAAATCCATTTACCCAATTTTTTTAAATTTAAACTTTATAATAATATTTAATTATTGTAAAAATAAAATATTAACTTACATTTTCCAAAATCATTTTAAATTCATGCAAAGTCCTGTTGGGATTCATACCAATTACTGATTTTCTGTATGATTTATCAGCTAAATAGAAATGTGGAAATGATATGAATATAGGAAGTGCATTGTCTCCACATAAACTTAATGACCGTACCCCAGGTAACAGACATCCAGATGTTGGACAATAACAAGTATTGTTAAAAACATCAGATCCAGCAACAAATTCAACTCCTTTTATACCATTAATGAATGAATAGTTGTTGTTTTGCATAGTAATTGCACTAGAAATGATTATAATCTAGTAAATAATTATTTTTAAATTTATTTAAATAAATTAATATTTTAAAATGACACTAGTTTCATTTTAACATTTTACATAAGCATAAATAATAATTTTAGGCTACACAATTTAATAAAAGGTTTAATCTAAAATACCAATAAATTGAGATCAAACATTTTGGTTAATATAGAGATTTTTTTTCATTATGTTTATTTTGTATTTAAATTTAATTGTAAATTGGGATAAACAAGCAGTCTTGGAATTTATAGTTCATAGTTCATACATAAATTTACCTGCAAATGCCAGGTATATAAATTGACATGTTAGGTTGCATTGCAGTGTGTTCAGGCCATAGATCGCCCGCAGAAGCATTTGAATAACTACAATCTTTCTTGAACACATTCAACTTCGTATTGTAATTGACTGAATTCACAAGTCCAACATTTTCAATGTCATTTTTCCCAGTATACATATTGATTAAGCCATCTGACGAAGTAGACATATTCATCTGTAAATTCATTTGGTAATTCATTTTTAAACTAATATGAGGTTAATCGAGAATATATTATATTTTTAACAGTTTCCAAATAAATAAATAAATAATTATTACACCATACAACCATCCCACTTTTTTTAACGGTATGTCAATGGGGAAAAAAGCTTTTAGTTTGATTGCAATGTCCAAAAGCGGATCTTCGTAACCATCAAAAATTAATTCGCCAGCTGTCCTTGTTACATATGGTTTGTCAATGTTTGACAGTTTCAAATAGTAGTTCGTAAGAACATATATCCAATGTTTATTCATAGCTTGTAGTTTTTCACCCAAAATCTACAAAAGTTTAAACTAATATAGTTAAAATATTCAACATTTTTACTACAAAACTTACATTAACCACAATATTAATTGTGGTAACATGGTCAGATAATGAGCCATTTGAAAGAGATTGATCAAACTTCCAACTTTTCAACTGCATGTATGTTACTGTTTCATTATTGTTGAATGTCACATTCACTTTGGTACGGTTTTCTCTGCAATTATACATATTTTATTTTTATTGTTTATATAATTAATATAATATTGAAGAATTTTAAATTAAGTTTTCCAATCAATTTTTGATTCTAATTCAAAGTTCAATTAAATGTAAAGTAATGTTTATATTTCATAGGTACCTGAAGACGTATGGTCCTAACTGTTGCAATATTGGTAAATCTCCTGTCTGTAGCGTAGCTTCTGGGTTTGTCCAGTTAAACAAGTATACGCTCATGTACAATGGCGCTGGAATTTGTTTCCAATACTCATAAGTTAGTGTGTTATTTTCTAATTCAAGTTTCTAAAAAACACAAAACATTAATTAGAACTATAAGTTTAGAATAATTTGTATCATTCATAACATTTGTTATATAAGATATTTTTTTATGGGAAAAGTGAAATTCCAATAAACTAAATAGTGGTAGACTGACGGCAGTAGTAGATACGTAGCAAAAAGTACTAATTAGTAATTCTAATGAGAAAAATAACTAGCGTTTGTTTAATTTAACCTACGAGTTTATTCAAACTGTTAAATAAAATCAAGCATTACATTTTTCATTATGTTGTTAAATATCTGTGGCCACAAATCGGCCATGATAATTCCTGTGAATAGAAATATAATGCCGAGCAATGAGAGAACAAGTTGACACCAGAAACCAGAACATTTTGAGTCTTTATGCTCATCTTTGGCTGTAATCAACCTCCTGAAACAAATTACAAATTGTTAGATATTAAATTTAAAATGTAATAGTGAGTAACTAAGATTTATATGGACGTATCTAATTAAAACAGGTATCCCAACAATTGCAATCAATTATAATCTTGACATTTTTACATTAAATTGTGTAAAAGGTAAACAATATTCACAAAAAATAATTTTAAAAGTAAACAATCGGTATTATAACTGATTATTTACTACCTATAACAATATTTATATTATAATAAATCGTTGTTGCTCTAATAATAATAAGAGTCAGACACCAATATTTAATCAATATTGCTCAGAGTTGTACCACAGAATTAGGTGGATATTAGATGTTTTAAAATGTTTATAATAAGCTCGGAATAAACTCTAAAAACTGTTATGTTGTGATATTATTTACTTACTCTGTTTCCTCTATGTCGTGACTCATTGTCAGATGATAGAGTTTCACCATTAGCTGACAAACAATTATTGAAATGTATATTAATTTATACCTGATGATGTAAATTTTCTTTAAATCGCATTGCAAACCGTGTAAATTGAACAAAAATCGAACAGCAACGTGTCAGGACTAAGAGAATAACAACGACAATGACGAACTTGTATTAGTGTATTTCGGCTTAAACTGCTTAGAGTCTAATCATATTATATTCTTTCATATATTCTGTGGTCTAATCGAACAAATAAGTATTAAATAATCACGATGAAAACCGTAATAGTTATCGTCTCACATGGTCAATATCGATCGCACAATCGGTGTTTTTCAAGTATTTAAAATTAAAGCACGGTATGGAATAAATAATAATTTTAATCCTGAGTAATGACGATTGACGAATGACTAAAAATTATTCGCATCGCAGTCTGTTCCGATATAATAAATTTATATCTTATAATTTGTATACCTAAATAAATGTTACATTTATAAAAAATTGCTTACGATGTTGATGTACAATGTACATCGACACATCGTAACGCTGTTATCTACGAAATTATACAATATTACAACATATTATTTTAATTCAAGGACCATAATATATATATATTAACACAACAAATTCAATATTATTATATTATATTTATGATAGGACGGTCATAGATAATGATATTATCTACAAACCATATATATAGCACAAAATATAGTATATACACTAGAGAGCCTTTATTATAATATAACATTATCTATTATCATCACAGATATAATATATATAATAAATTAAATTTATTATATATTTCTGTGATTATCATTGAGTTTTACTATGTTTAACTCAATGCTATTATTTTTTTCTTTCTTTTTTTCTAACTAGGCTATCTAATATACAGATGGCAAATTATTATAATTTGTCATGAATACACCATAACTAGACGAGTGGACAAGTGTCAAGTTAGCAATAGATAACAACAATAAAATGTTTTGATCTTAGGTATGATTTGTATGAATAAAAAAATATAATACAATATAAATTCCAGCAAAGCTGCGCAATATAATTTTTCAAATTTTAAACTATTATGATGTCATTTTATTATATACCCCGCACCAGTAACTTATTCCCAATCCAACATAATCGAACCTTCTATTTATATTAACCATGGTCTAATACAATTCTTGTGTGGTGGATTACTAATATAGATAATAACACAAACATATTTTATAGTCCTTTATTTATTGTTAACTGTATAAATCATAATGATGTACATTAATACTGTCAATTTACTAATGACCAATGGACAGTCCCCACCCATCCCAATATCATACTAAATACTAATATTACCAAAGTGGCTTACATCAATGCTGCATAATATGCAACAAGCATAATAAATATATAATATAGAAAAATTATAATAATTATGTAATAAACAAGTTACAATGAATATCAGACACTGAGTACAATATGAAATTTTCTGATACGTAATATAAAGATTAAAGGTAGCCTGTTGGCTTAAAACAAATAACAATTATCAGGCTGCAGTAGGTAACAAAGCCCGTAACTAGTATAAATATAAACCACTTGATCGACGAATACTCTCACAAGTGTCTGTGTTGAGTAGAGGATTTCATCCCAACACTACCCGTATAAAATGTTTCACATAAAATATGACATAATCTCATGGATTATAGTTTATAATTTACAATTTACATATTATTAAGATCTATCCGTCTATTTTTATTATTAGCTATAAAATGTTCTAAGACAGTATCACTCTCTATGATATTAGTTAAGACTCTTTCAATGCTTATGAAAGCTAAATTTGATAAATGATCTTGTAACATTGTTGTACGTAGCTTATTTTTTACCCACCGCATAGCAGAGAATGCTCTTTCACAAGTAGCACTACTAATAGGAATTGAATAAACTATGTCCTACAATTTATACAAGTCTGGAAAATTGTTGGATGATACAATTTCAGTCATTTCCGCAGGTGTCAACATTTTATTATCGGTAGATTGTTTTTTAAGATTTTGTGCAACCATCATTTCTGCCTTTAAACTTTCCACATCAATATTCTATACAAAAATAAATTATTTTTGGGGGACAAAGTGGCCAGAAGCGGACTAAGGCGTCAGCTGCGACGCATTCGACCCGAGTTCGATTCCTAGGCCATGGGCGGCATTTTTCTTCGGACAAGTCACGGTGACCGGAGAACAAGTGTCGCCATCCCCCACCCGGGCATGGCAGATACCAACGGGTGCCCAATAAAAAATTCAACCAAACTAAACACATACGTGTTCCTCCCCTTACCGACTTAATAACCTACAGTAAAAACTAAAAATAGCTAATGGCCTCAGCTGCCGGGCTAAAGATCAATAAAAAAAAAAATAAATAAATTAGTATTACCATTCTTTTTTCATTAACATTTCATTTAAAAACAATTAATTAACTTACTTTATAATGGTTTATAAATTTAAGGCTTTTTGAATAGTCAAACATTAAAAAGCCATCCACACTATTAGCTAATTTCATACTTTCTTTTGAAAATCTCGTTTTAAGATTTATTATTACAATGTCCAAAATAATAAAATATTTGACAAGATAGCATGTCATAATATAATTTGTATGCTCTTCACTTACACCAGTATTTACTTCAGTAATATAATTACTTAGTTTATTTGGCTGTGGTCTTTTTCTCTTAGATTTTAATAAAATAAAAAGCCTTTAATTTAAACTAATATTTTTAACACCTAAAAACTATTTGCACAAACTGAAATCAAGCAAAATAGGAAATCTTTGTTACGGTTTGGCTTCGAAACTTCTTATTCAATTATCATGCAGTTTTTTTTAAATGAAAGAGGATATCTCGGAGCAGGTTTTAGGCATAAATAAAGTCCGATAATGTTAGTCAATAATTAGTTATCTTATTACAACTTCATTCTGATAGTCCTGCGAATAATGAATGTAATGATGTTGGTGTTTTATTGGAGACAAAAACTATTATCACTGATATCATAAGAAAACATTTGCTTAATATCTTCAAAATCGCATTGCTTTATTCGTTGCTTGACATCTACTGCCAAGCAAACATTACATTTAATAGGATTTGGAAAACCAATCTAGAAATTTCAGAAAAAATTAATATCGTTCCTTGTATGCCAAGACTATATCAGTGAAACAAACTTGTAGGTCCAACGTCCCATCTGATACAGTTGAAGATTATTATAGAAAAATTACCAAAGATTTGATAAAAATACTGTTCCGATAGCAATAGATCTCAATTAGATACAGAAGAACTACAAAAAGTAACTTCACATTTATGGGGAAGATATTCAGAATTACTAAATACGAACATAAGTACTTACAACAACGAAAATATATTCAAGTCTGAAGTTGAACTACGGAAAGCCAAATGCAACAGAAATAATACAATGTACGATGTATTGGATAATATAGAACTTTTGAAGTTGTATGATGAAGACATCTATCCAAATTGCAATTTTTTAATTAAAATTTTGGTCGTATTACCTGTGTAAGTGTCATTGGCAGAGAGAAGTTTCTCTACCATGAAAAGGTTAAAAGTCTGGTTGAGAAATAGAATGAGTGAAGAGAGATAGTTGGATTAGCTCTGCTGAATGTACATAATGATGTTGAAATTACGCCTGATGAAGTCATTGACCAGTTTGCCAAAAGTAAAAATAGAAAGCTAGACTTAATTCTTTAAATTTGAATTCAATATTATATTTTTATTATTATTTTATTGACATATTATATACTATTGTGTACAATGTAAATGTATGTAACCTTATTCTATTTTTATTTTAAATGTGTATTTTTGTTAGTTGGAATTTTTTTTATTTTTGCTGTACATGATCTATAAAATTAGTGTAGTTTTTTTCACTATATAAATGTTGTTATTGGTACAAGTTTGTAAGAATAAATTCAAAATAATGATATTAAAAAGTATGTTATTAAGTAGGGGAGACCCGGGTAAGTTGACGAGCTGGGTAAGATGACGAATTTATAATAACTGATAGTAGATTATATTAACAGCTGATGTTTTACAACAAATGTAAGGAATAATGTTAGGAACAACTATTTTACCGATAAGAAATAATCACGATAAAGACCATGTGTTTTTATTTACGATTTTCTGTTATCACCGTACACACTTTAATTTTTTGTGTTTTGAAATAACGTTTTTCCGAAAAAAGGAAAGTGAAATCCATTATATATTGTTTTTAATCAATAAAGTATAGTTTAAGCTTTATTTTTATGTATAATTAATGTTTATTACGTATGTTAAAATGACAAAAATATTATCATGATTAAAATATTATCGATCGGGGCAAGTTGACGTGGGTAAGATGACTATCGTCAACTTATCCCATTTAATTATATTTTATATTAAATATTTTTGTTAATTCGTGTTTATTCACGAACTTTGTGCAGGAGTTGAATGTTGGAAAACATTCACCTGCGAGTTTTGCAGAAAACATATTTTATAAGTTGATTTTCATATTACTTTCATATTTTATAGGTATGAAGACTGAATGTTTATTTTTAGACTGAAGGAATTTTATTGTTTTAGATATTTGATATTAAGGCTCTTAGAAGGTTACAATTTTATTTTATTGTTTTATATATTTTAATATATTTTATATTAAGACTGAAAACGTTACAATTTTATTTTATTGTTTTAAATAGGTATTTGATATTAAGACTGAACAAGGTTACAATTTAATTTTATGTTATTTTATTTGATTTTCAGACTGAAAGAAAAATGTTATTTTATTGTTATTTGTCTTTAAGTTTTTAAGACTCTTCGAATTTTTTAATTTTTAAATATATGCACTGAATTTTATAAAAAGTATATTTACTCATTAAAACTTAATATAAATTATGCTTTGTCAACTTAACCCGGCAAAATGTCAACTTACCCCAGCACATGGGTAAGATGACGAATTCCAAATTATTTTTTATTTAATTTTTTTAACCCGTTAAAAAAAAAAATTAAGTCTAACTTTTAATTTTAGAACATTCTTCAAAAGTACCTCTATCTATGTGTGTACAATTTACAAATATATATAAAGGTAGTATATTTTAAAAATACACCGAACCTTAGATTCGTCAACTTACCCAGGTCTCCCCTATGATTAGACGAATAGTATCTGTTAGATACATTTTAATTACCCCCCCCCCCCCCTTGATAAATTTCTGGATCCGCCCCTGGGTCACTTGACATTAAATTTGCTCCATCATAGGTTTGTGCAATGATTACATTTATTAATATTTACTGGTAATAAATTTTCGTAACACCATGTGGGAAACCTATCTGAATTCTCTTGAAGATTAATTTCATTATTCTGATTACTAATAACTTAATAAAATTTAGTGTCATCTGCAAACATTAAGAACTTAACTGACGAATTAAAAACAGATGGTAGATCATTAATGAAAAGAATGAATAAGAAAGGTCCCAAGTGCGAACCCTGTGGAACACCCGAGCAAACATGAATAACTTCTAAAAATGAATGTGATAATTTAACAGTCTGGCTTCTATTAGTTAGGTAAGAATTTAACTCTTTAAGGAAATTGCCATTCAGACCAATTCTTTGAAGTTTGAATATAAGCAAATTATGGTTAACTCTATCAAAAGCTTTACTAAAATCAGTATAAACTGTGTCAATTTGACATCCGTTTTCAATAGATGAGATTAATGCAGCGTGATAAATGAGTAAGTTTGTAAGAACAGATTTTTTAGGATTATTATTAAATTTTAAATAATAATACAATTTTTTTTTTTTGGGGGGGGGCTAAATACATTTTGGGGGGCTAAGCCCCCCCCCCAGTTGCGCCAATGCCAATGTTAAAATTTATAAATAACAAGAGAAATGAAGACTTTTGGGACAATGAAATGAAGTAATTGCTAATAACATGGAAAAGAAAGTAATTAAAACATTAAAAAACAATGGCCAACACACATATATTATTCATTTATTTGTGATAATATGTTATTAATTTTCTTTTTTTTTTTGTAAATTGATGATATTATATGAGATCGCTGATTAATTGTTTAATAAGTTTATAGTATGCTGTATCTATGTTTAGTATAGTTATTACTAATTGTCTTTAACGTTTTGACTATCACTATATTATAATGTAAAGTGTACTCCCTACTATATTTAATATAATATTAACTGTTTATTATTTATTTTTAAAAATTATATGTTATTTACTTGTAAATAATGATACCTATCGTATTAGGAGAATGTAAAAAATATTAAAAAACGAATATTATTCTTTTTTTGCATTTTTGCCAAAGTTGCCAACCGAGGTCGGCCAAAGTTCTTGGTGAATATGACTTTTCGTAATATTCCTTACAAATTACTGAAATTGTATACGATTTCATAATTTGCAAATAAAATATAACCAGAACGTCTGAATACCATTTCAGAAACTTGTCAGGAATATTACGAAAATTCATATTCACCAAGAACTTTAGCTGACCTCGATTGGCATCATTGGCGAAAATTCAAAAAAAGAATAATATTCGTTTTTTGTTATTTCATACATTTGCCAATACGATTTTCATAATTTTGTTCTTCTTTCAGCGCGGAGTGTTATGCTATCACAGAAGCGCTAACACTTATCTCAAACCTTGCTCCGAACAATTACCTAATAGCCTCCAACTTCATGCCTTTCCTACTTGCTCTCAAATCCAACCCCTTTAACTCCCATATTTCCCCCTAAGAAATTACCCTCTATTCCTAGCCACATAGGGTTATATGGTAATGAGGTAGCCGATAGTCTAGCCAAATCTACGTCCAATTTTATGCGTCCCTCTCTTACCCAATTTCCTCATACTTATTTCACTCCATTTATGCGTCACCACATAAAACACCTCTAGTCTTCTCAATGGTCAAATTTCCCAGCAGATTTTGCCGCCAGATATAAACATGTTTTTCGTTTTTGGCCGTTGATGTAAACATGGCAGTGGTTTTGGAAAATTGCTTATAACTTTTTAACTACTGTCCAAAAAATTGTAAAAACTTTACAACAATGTCCAACGAAATTGTTGGATAGGTTTAATTGAATTATCTTACATAATTGCTTCTAAGTTCACATGATAAAACGCATAATACTGACCATACATTGTAATAAACAATAATAATAATAATAATAATAATAATTATACAAGCTATAATATTTGCGATATTTGATATACACTAAAATAAAACACAAGAAACATACAATATAAAATGTATTATTAAACAATGTTGTGTGTGCAATGTCCACGAGAGCCCGGTCGGCGTTACACAATACACATGCCTTATAATTGATAACATAATTGACAGACATTCGTGAAGTTGACAATTAATTGACTTCAAAGCAATGATAATATTTTGTGAATATTTTAGATTCTGAGCGAAGCGATGAATGTATTGGTTTTACAATGATGTGTTTTTTTTAAATTTTTTTTTTGTGTCTGTCATCACCTTTTAGGACAGTAAAAGTGCTTGGATTTTCTTCAACAGTAACTTTCCCAGAAGTGTTCAAAAGCGACGTGAAAAACAAAAGAAAAATTAAGGAAAAACGGACATTTTTACGCAAAATCCTTTTTTGAGAAAATCGATTTTGGTTTTTGGTGCAACTCTAAAACAAATGATCGTAGGTACATGACATTTTGACTGAATGTTTATATAAGCATTTTCTATACACCATAACATTTTCCAAATATTTTGACTTATTTTGAGCTGTTTACGGACATTTTCAGTTTCCATTTTTTTTAGTTTTTTTTTCTACAAATATCGATAAAACTTTTTTTGTTGGGTAAAAAAGATTGACAATTTAATACTAGGATCCTACTATGTTGTTACAATAACATTTGAAAAATATTAAAAATCCTTAGTCACAGTTTTTATTTATAAGCATTTAAAGTTCAAATCTTGACAAAATACGGAAAAAACGGAAAATACGGAAAAAAATACGGAAATTATTTTGAGTTGAGAATTCATAAAAATTTTTATTTTTAAATCTAAGATTTGAAAATGTAATACAAGATTATTCATAAGTTTATCTACCTTTATCAAAAAAAAAAATGTCTACAAGAAAGTCAAATTAAATTTTTATGAGCGTTTGAAATTCATATTTTTACAACATTTGATATTCACTCGATTTCTCATGTAACGATTTTCTTATTTTGTTTTAATTAAAAAACGTATGACTGTAGATACTTGAACATTTCATTGAATGTTTATATTAGCATTTTCTATACACGATAAAATTTTGAAAATAATTTGACTCTTTTTGAGCTGATTACGGACATTGTCATTTTTCAATATTTTTAGTTTTTTTTTTCTATAAATATCAATAAAATTTTATTTGTTGGGTAAAAAAGCGGGAAAATTTAATATAAATAAATATTTAAAAAACTAAGTGAAATAATTGATTATTGTTTACAAGTAGACATATTTCACACATTTACACAGTATTAAATAATAATTGTATTACATATTTTTAATTTATTAAAATTAAACCACCACAGTAGTCATTCAACATTGCTGGAAAATGGAAACAGAGAAAATAATAAATAATAAATTAAAACAATTTATTTTTGCAATAATTATTTTATTATAAGTAAACAATAATAATTTCAATACAATTAATAACAAAAATAATTATCAGGTAACTTAGTATGATTACTTTGCTCGATAAAACAAAAAGCGGCAGCAGTACTCAACAAAAATTAATACTACCTTATTGTAAGGACGAAGCAATTATGTAAAATAAATGTAAAATTTGTGAAGAATATTAATACTGAAATAATAACAATCCAGTCTTTAATTGTTGTTTGTTACAGATTGTGCAAAAAGCTAAACATATTTTATATGTAACATACATGATGGATATTAGTCAAAATTAAAACAATAAACATAAAAAAGTAGGTTTAATAAAAAAAAAACTTAACTAGTGTACCTACGTACTAATAGGAGTTAGACAAACAAACAAAATGATATTTTAAACATAGTAAGACAGAACGAGATCTATGCGCGTAAATAAAAATAAAAATAAATGCAAAAAAAAAGTATCACATATCTATTCGTTTATAGTAATAATTATGATGTTGAATTATTTAGAATCACAGACATATATTTAGTAATTGGGTTTTTTTTTAATTGCTTTTAATTTCAAATACCCTTAAAGTGCACTTTTATATTATTCATTAAAAATTAATGAACATAATATTATGTATATATTTGTATTAATTAAATTTGGAACAAATGTAAATGTTAAATGAGTAGTGGAACAATTTTAAAATAAAACATATCATATACAGGTGAGAAACCTGTAATTTATGTAAAGAGTATTTTTTAAACATACTGTGTCGAGTGGATATTTTACAAATAACAATTAAAACATATGCTAAATTATCATAATACATGTGATTGGACTGATGCATTGGTGATAAAAAAAAAAAAAAACAATATATTTAATACATATATAATAAGCGTCACCATTTCCCTTTCACTTAGAAAAATTATTTACTATATGATAATTATTTTGAGTTTGTGTTGAATAATTTAATTTTACTGGTTGTCACATATTATACTGATGCACTTTAGTAGCCAATACAAAAATATTAATATTTAGTAAATAATTTCCATTTTTGTATTTTTACAGCATGCACAAAGAGTGTCTACATTAGTTTGTTGTTAGCTTATTTATCACACTTGATTATAGGTGAACAAAAATTGTTTATATATTTTATAATTTAATTGAGAACAAATATTTTCTGTCAAAAACTTTTAACTATGATTAGTTTATTTACTTAAAAACTCACTCTTTGTTTAATCCTACATTTATTAATGAACTTAAAGTTAACACATTTACACATGATTGAAGATAAAAATACTTTAACTATAACTTAAACCTAGTTACTCTTTAAATTCAATAACAATACAATGCAACAATATGCTAATCTGGGAATGACAGAAAGAAACAACAAATCAATATATAGCACTGTAGCAGTGTCCTTTTATAAAATCACATATAGCTTTACCAATATTGTAATAAAGTAATGATTTTCATTGATAATGAGTGTGTTAAAATATGTTATTAAGGAAATAGAGTACTTCAATCAAACTTGTTTGTGCATGTCATTAAAAAATTCAAAAAGTTCTAAATACACTAGTACTTTTGGTGGGTACCTACTGATAAATATATTTTTTTTTCAATGTTTTAAAGAGAAATAAGATGTTTCAAGTTGAAAATAATGTTGTTAAAACCCCAAATATCTATTGGGTTAAATAATAAATTAATAAGCATTCCAGTTGCGTGTTGACCAAAGTATTCCAAATGTTGTACCTGTTACGTCGGCCATATCGTTACAGTGAGATAAGTATCTTTTCAATAAACTTCTGTATCCATGGCCAATACTTATAATTGCATTACCTTCACAAGCAGCCGTCATACACGTTACCTCTTGCTCATATGGTCTAAATACAGTTATAGGTCTAGCAGTGTCTTGTTCAACAACTACAATGCAGCCCCAAGCAGTGCCTAAATACAGTTCATCGCCTACAGCACAAATACAGGTGATCTGAAATATCAAAAGTTATATTACAATTTATGGTTAGTCCTATTTTAAACTAATATAGTAATATGTATATATATTACCTGACATTTTCCTGGACTTAACCGTTCTTCTATACTAATAGATTTTAAACTTTCTGAACACGGTATTAGTTTTGAACAATCCAACTTATTCATTATCTTTCTGGTGACTACATCCCATTGATAAACAATACAACCTGTACAATTAAAATGTAATAGTGAAATAAACAAATATATTATCATATACAATATGAACATGTTAATTGTCATGTGACCACCACCAGTCACATGGTTGTTTTTCCTACAGGGCTACGTTTTATTTTTGATGTCATGCATTTTAAATATACATTTTTTTTTTATTCATCAGCAGTATTTCATACATTTTTAATCTGTATGACAACTAATATGTCATTTGATATGAAATTTTTTCTTGTATACCATCATTAAAAAATATTATAGAATCCAACGGCAAAATATTCCATTGATAAATAAATATGTTTATGACAGCCCACAGTCATTTGGCATATAGATAATAACAAGGTGCGACTGCCGGTATTTTTAATAATACTTTTATATCCTGATACTGTGTGTTATTAATACAATTTCAATATTACTACTAACCTGGATGTACATAGGACCATACTAAATTATGACCACGTGAAGCACTTAAAGACATTACTTGTGTCTCCAAGCCAGTGTAATCAAAATGTTTAAGAACTTCGTAATTTATTGCCACATTTTGTTTTATAGTGTATACAGATATTCGGCCTTGATCTTCTCCACACCATAGTTCACAAGTCCTAATTCAATAATACATGAATAATGAAATAATATCAAACTATTGTATTTTATTGACATACTTATTACTATCGACTGCTATAAAATCAAACAGAATGGTAGAACTACCGAGTTCACTCATCACAAAACTTCCTTCTCCCATGGTTGGAGCCAGGGGTGACATATCACTTCTTACAAGAAATATTCTTCCATTTTCCAAACCAACTGCAACCCTATGCCTATCTTTCAATGTTACTATGCGCTTCACCCCGACTTCTTGATCATCTGTTGTAAGTTTGTAGCTAAACATGTACTTGCTATCATTACTCCTAAAAATAAAATATATTATCAGTTATAACAAGTTTTAGTTATTATAAATATACATACGAGTAAGCATGAATTTGTCCTTCTGCATCACCTAACCAAACACTGTGATCGTCTACTGTACAAATAGATGTAATTTTATGTGAAACATTTGTACTTCTATAATGAAACCAATTTGTGATGCTAAATGCCAATCTATCAAGTTTTCCATTAGAACAAGGTAACCATATTTCATCACCGCTATTCTCGTTATCTTCACCTACAAAACCAGAATATTAAACATTTACTTAAAAATTATTAGATTGTTATATAACTAAAAGGTGATTCTTTTATCATTAAACACTCATTATTACAAGAAGTGTAAATGTTTTTGAAAATATTATTTTACATAGTTTCAAGTTGTTTACAAAACAACGTTTTTATTAGAAAATTATATTTTCAAATATTTTTTATCCTTATAGTTTTTTAAGTTTTTTACTTTTTTGAATGATAACAGTTTTAATTTCATATTCCAAAGCAGAATATTTGTCTAAGTATTTTGAAACATAAAAATAGAATTTAGGACAAGTAGTTTATTAGTTATAACTTAAAAGTATTTAAAGTTTAGATGAGCGGATTAGTGAACCAACATTTCGCGGGATGACGGTGTACCACTCCACCCCAAAGGGTTAAACAATCAGTTTTTATTTTTATTAATAAATATTTAACACATTTTTTTTTTATATTCGATTAAATATTAGTTTTAATAAAAGTTCCTTATATAATAATTTAGCTAAGAGAAAAATAAAATATACTATACATACTAAGTGGTAATGGTATTCGAGTACAAGAAATTACATCAGCTGAATGACTCAGTGAAACTACATCGTATAAATGAGTAAATTCGGGAGCTGACACTATAGAAACAATTTGGCTGGCTGAAGGACGTTCTTTTGGACTTTGAGACCAGCATACCGCCATTAAATCAAGCAAATAACTTGGATAAGCTGTTTCCTGAAAAACAGTAAAAAAATATTTTTATATAAAAAGTAAGAAAATAATATTTGTACACGTAATTTTTCTTACTCTATAAGTCAATGCTGGTCGATGTCCTTCTAATATACTTTCTTTTACAGATTCGTGATTTTCAAATGGTTGATGCATTGTAATCAGTTCATAAACAAACATACCAAATGAAAAACAATCTACTTTTTCAGTATATTCTTCTTCACCATTGTATTTTATTATTTCAGGAGCCATAAATCCTTCTGTACCACCAAAACCTTTGGTACCAGATGGTAGAGATAAACGACTAATTCCTGTTAAACAGTTGTTGAAATTAGTTTAACATTAGAATAATCATTTAAATAATCATAATTTATATATATGATAAATGTAGATATTAATAAAATTAAAATATACCAACCGTAATCTGCCATTTTAACATGAGTGTTAACTGCATAAGGATCTTGAAGTGGCACTGGGATAGACCAAACAAGAACATTTTCACTTTTTAAATCTCTATATATAATTCGTTGCTGATGTAAATATTCTAATGCTTTTGCAATTTGAAAAACAATTTGTTGCAGAATATGAGGGTCAAATTTTGAACCAGATCTTCGATAGTTCCTTAAAATTTGATCTAATGCTCCCATTGGAGCAAGATCAAGAATAAGTGCTAGTGGTTTTGTACAAACACCAATTAATGGAACAATATTTGGATGTTTCAGATTCAGCATTATATTTAGTTCTTGTCTAGCACTACAATAAGATTTACATGTATATTGAAGAGGGTCGCGGTCCCATTTAGCTTGAGCTCCCTAAATGGAGAAGTCAAAACATTGTAATGATTTTATTTTTTTAAATGTTCTAACATCTACTCACTTTATATGCTATAACAGCAGACTGACTAGCATTAGGTCCTGGCGGTACAGGCTGGAGCATTTTTATAGCAATTTGTATACTATTACCAGGTTTTTTTCCTTTGCACACACCTTTAAAAACAAAACCAAATGCTCCTCGACCTAATAATTTACCTCGTATAATATCTTGATCATTAATGACTAATTCTTCGCCCAAATCCAAAAATACCTAAGCAATTTAAAAAAAATTTATACATTTATTTTTAATTTTGTTAATGTAAATAGAAACATACAGTATCAGGAGCAACCTGTGCCAAAGCTAAATCTCCATGCTTGGGACATACAACACAGAGTTTATCCACTGATGATGCAGCTAGAATACAATCTTCCACTATCCATCCATAATGTATACCACCTTCAACTTGATCATCTGATGCTAAGGGATGACCTTCAACAGATACTTTTCTACTTGATTGTGGACTAATATCATGTCCAAAACCACTGTCACCCCCGTCAGAACCGTTGTAACTTTCTTGTGATTTGCGCACAATGTTTTTACTGTCCAAATCTCTCTTTAAAAATTCTTTAGAAATATGGTCTATTTTATTCGTACCATCATTATCTTTTAAATCAATTGAAATACTATCAGCTTCAACACTTCCAGCTAAACATCTTGGGCATGGAACAAGTCTAGTTACTAAACATTTTCCTTCAGATGTATGGACAAATCGGGTACCTAATGTTGGATACCAGTCTTCAAGTAGTACATCTATATGGTCCACCACTAAGGCCAATAATTTTGCTGCTTGTACAGGAGATGGGTCTAATGCAATAGCTCTGAAACCTATGTCTTCTTCATCTTTATTTTTTATTGGTTTCTTTATAATTACTGTATCTAAGGGTAAATAAGTTTCGAGGATAGAAGAAGTTTTTATTGGTACATCATACCAAGAGTTTTCTTGGTAAAGTTGAAATCTTAAATGCCTATAATTTATAGGAGAGTTTCGGTGTAATACTTCTTTCATACGAAACAATGTAATTTTATTAGCAAATTTTAATTCGATCCCAGTTTGCCATAATATCCAATCAAAGTGATTTTGAAAATCTGAACACATAAAATCATCACCATTTACCACTGTTGGCATAAAAAATTGTCTGATCACATGAATAATTGTATCATCTCCAAGAATGCGAGTTATTAGCCGAGACCAAAAGCCTGATGGAAAGTAGGACATGAGTAATAAACGGCGAACCGATACTTCTGGATCAGAACGACTTGTTATATGTTCTCCAATATCAATTAAATCTAACATTGGTTGACTTGAAACTTTGGTTCGTAATTTATGAATTTTTGATTTCATAGGGACTTTAATAGATACTGGCTGTGCTTTTTGACCATACATATCTTCTTCGGATGGTAAAAGGGATGGTATTAATAGAGATCTACTGTCCCAAGTGAGTGCTACTTCAAATTTATTGAGCAAATTAACAATATATTCTCTTGTACATGTAGATGACTTCAACACAATTTGTAGATCATCTAATTTCATTACACCTGATCGAGCAAAAGGATTAATTTCTCTAATTGTTACCACATGTGCTAACATGTCACATAACCACTGTGGATCTAAAAAATATAGATCTTTTAATGTTGCATCATCATAATGTAACAGTACACCTAATAAAAATTTAAAAATTGAATAGTAAATAAATATTTATATATATTTTATTTACTATAACTTCATTACTGAAAACGAATACTATTCAACAAACCATTTTCATGTAAGAACAATATTGCTTGGTTAAGTTCAGCCATATCTCGAAATGATTTTTGGTACCTAGATAACATTTCCGCATTAACTGCAGTTCTAAATTGATCCAAGTTTAAAACGGGATCCATGCCAGCTTGTCGTCTTTCAGATCCAATATGGCTCACAATGTCTTCTAATGCTAAATATGTTGCTGGAACTCTTTGTTCCAATAAAAGTTCTTTGCTTCCTAAAACAAAGAAAAAAATGAATAAACTGATAGTAAAGTATGCTACACATCTAATATACACAGGCAAAAAATTTATTTACCAGGAGGTCTAAGACTGAACACTGTATCGTAAATAATATTACACAAAAGTTTAATGTTATGCTTTGTTTTACAACTGATTTCAATTGTATCCAATACTCTAGGTAAACCATATTTTTCTGCATCCACTATATTAATAAATCGATCTCTAATTAGTTGCTGTAATTGTTCTGAATGATATTCAGGAGACATAGTACTTATGACATCATAGTGTGTACCAATTATTATAACCGGTGAATTTGGTGCACGAGCCTGTAAAAAAAAATTACATAAGTTTCAATTTTTAAATGGTGATTTATTTAAAGTACTTGTATGTTGACAAGCCATTGTAAGATTTCTGCAATTCCTCGATGACCATCTGTAATTTTCCAAACCACGATGTACAAGCTTCTTTTTGATAAGAAGTATTGATGTGTGGCATAGTATTCATTTTGTCCACCAAAATCCCAAGTTCTAAACATAACTGGGCCATATTGAGAATTGCCTCTGATTTTCTTTTCATATACCCAATCACCAATATCAACACCAACTGTTGAAATATTTGTCCCTTTATTGGTCTTTTGATTTATATTTTTATTTCCCATACGTTTTGCCCAATGCTAAATACCAAAACGCTATTAGTCTAATATTAATATAAAATATATTTATGTCTTACATCAACAGGTTTTTTTTTATAATTGCCAGTGCCTTCTTGCCTGAGTTGGTCCAATAAAGATGTTTTACCAATTCCTTGTACACCAACAATCATTAACTTCATGCGAGCATAAGGTTTGGCATCTTCAAGAACAGACTTTAAATAACCAATAACATCCATTGTTTTATACTTATTTGAGTCAATCATGGATTTGAGTGGTTCCTGCAGGCTACAGCCTCTGGTGTTTAAATTCCACAACCGTGACAACAAACCCATTTGTGGAGGTAGTTCTGTTACATCTGGAAAAGTAAAATCAATGTGAAATATAAAAATTTGATTTTAAAATTATAATTCTTACCTTTGTTTCCACTTATGTTTAAAACAGACAAGTTAATGAGTTCATTTATATTAGCAGGAATTTCTTTTAATTGATTATTACTTAAATCCAACATGCTCAAGTTAGGAAAAATTAATTTTGATTTTGAATGTCCCAAAACTGTTCCTCCTGTTTCCTATAGCAAGGTACATATAGTAATAGATACTTAATATGTCAGGGGAAAAAACTATTATAAATACCCAGTCATCCAACTCATCAGCTGAATCGTTTGAAACAGCAGAAAATCCATCATCATCAGTTGACAATTGTATTCTATTCATACAGTTATCGGCTAACATTAATGTTCTTAAATTTTCAAGCCTTAAATGACGTCTGTGTGAACATACACGATTTAAAATGTTTGCTCGTAATGACATTCTTCTACCTTTTAATATTTTAGAAATAAATAGTAATACATTTATTAATGTATCAACATTAAATTATTTTTAAACATACTAGTTCGAATTTTTGAAGGTACAGTTGATTTGGGGACTTGTCCTGTTTCCAGTCGATAACACAATAGATTTTCTTGATCAGGTGTAGCCTCTTCTAGATTAATTTGAGGTAAACTAGGCCAAACACATATTTTATTGTGGCTTAAGTCTAATTGCTTGAGTGAGCTGGGATATGATGTTATGTAACTCATTGTCCTTAAACTAAAAAGAAAATACTGAAGTCATAAAATTAAACATTGAAAATATAATTGTAAATTTAAAGTTGGAACAAATATTACCAATTATACGATATGTTTAGCCGTGTAAGGTTTACCGCTAAACATGATAGTACAGGAGGTATCGAGCTAAATCTATTATGTGATAAGTTCAACGATGATAATTGTGAGCTGTTAGATTTAACTTCAGATGTATCATCAACTCTTACGATTTGTTCCATTATTTCAATAGTGCGATTCCAAACATTATGATGAACCAATGAGATACTTCTAAAATAATGATTTTAAGTAAAATAAATTGAATTTAAAAATGTTTATCTAGCATACTCATCAATATCATTGACATCAATTTCTTTAACTTCATAAGCTTTGTCTAATATGGGGATTCGTCCAACAGATTTTTCTCGTAAACTTCTGGCTTCATCTTCTGATTGAGCATATGGAAGTTCTTTTACCAAATTAAATGCCATATTCAGATCTTTTAGCTTTGGCGCTCGCCACATTTGAAAAGGTATAGAATGAAGTTTGTTGTTAGATAAGTCAAGTGTAGTTAATGAAGGTAATCTGAATAGTTCTTCAGGAATTTTATCAAGACGATTATCCTGTTGGTTTACAATTTTTAATCAATTCATAAATAGATAAATATATTTTTTTTTTCATAACCTACTTGCAAGTAAAGTTCTTCTAGAACATTGGCCGTATATATAGATTTGTATAGTTTGGACATTTTCTTGCTTGTAGGGGAGGTTACTTGATGAGAGTCTTTTGGATCGGGTAATTTTTCAATTTTGTTTTGAGCTAAATTCAAATACCTCAGACTTTGTAATTGAAAAATGATTGCCGGTACCTGGGTAAGCGAATTATTTGATATATCTAATCTAGTTATGGCAAACAAAACAATTTCTCTACTCCGGGGATTCATTTTCAGTCTTGGATTGATATGAAGAGCGCCGTCAATCTAAAAAATAAAAAATAATTAATTTGTTTTCTTACATTTTCCCATCATGAAATATAAAACAATATTCTTACCAGCCACTGTGATTTTATGGATTCAAGTTTACATCTTTGACTATGCCAATTTATCATAACTGGAGTACTAGGAAATATGTTACTGTATGTTAAACTTGATAGACCACCAAATTGTGAAGCAATATTATCTGTCATTGCCTTTTTATTAATCTTGTGTTCGGGATCGGCAAAAGCTTTAGTTCCAAGCAATGTTGTAATTAAATGTTGGTTTTTAGTTAACATTGCAGCAGCAAGAGCTTTACAATCATCATCTCTTGCACCATGTTTTAACAGTAATTCAACAATAGCTGTATCTCCTTTACTACATGCTAGAGTCAATGGAGAAGTACCAGCTTCTCGGACATCATCATCTTTTTGCTGTTTAAATGAAATCATTGAATAATAAAACTATTTCACTAAAGAAAAACTTACTTTGTAATCAGTAGCTGGTTGTAAAGTTAGAAGATTAGGATCGGCACCATTTTCAAGTAATGCAATAACCACATCTTTATATCCGTTTCGTACAGCAGCATGAAGAGCTGTTTCTGGAGCTTCTTCATTACAATATACATTTATTTCTACAGGTCTTAAGTTTTTTTCATTCAAATCAATTTCTTTTGTCATACTCCCTCTCAGACGAGAAACTATTGACTGTATACCTTCAGAAATACGACTACGTTTTGACATGTCATTAATATTATCATCTTTTGCAGAAATTCCATCAGCGCAACAAATCTGAAACACAGATAATCAAATATATCATAAAATATACTTCATTAATATTTTTTTTATACATGTCATAATATATTTAATTTATACCTTTATAGCTTTCACTTGGTATTTTAACAGTATGTCAACAATTTTTGAGTTTCCCAAGAGACAAGCCAAGTACAACACTGTTTGACCATTGACATCTTTAGTGTTTATGTCAAATGGAACGTCAAATTCCCAATTATCTTTTCTATAATTTAATTTTTTTAGAATCATATATGTCATTCAAAACGTTATAATTATTAGTATTAGAAATACCTTAATTTTATCAACACGTTAGAAGGATAAGGATATTTTAGTAGAAGCTCTAAGACTTGAATATTTCCATTTATACATGCCGCATGGATTGGCAACCATTTTTCAACAGTAGTTTGTCGAATGAGATCAGGGAATTTCTGAAATACCATTGAATTGATTAGCTTAAAACTAAATATCTAAGTTTATAAATTGTACCTTGAGAAGGATTTCAATAACATCTTTTTTGCCTTTGAAAGCAACAACGTAAAGAGGAGAATACCGAGTGATTGGATGTATTCTACCATCAGCTTTATGGTCTAGTAACATTTTCACTAAGTCTTTTTTACCCACTTCACAAGCACTAAGAATTATAATATTAACAATAATAATAATAATAATAAAAATTGCAAGTATTTTAAATCAATACCAGTATAACAATGTAGTGGTACCATTAGGTGCCATGTTAACAATAAATTCTTCTTTAGATCCGAGTTCTGACAAAATTGTTTTGGTCGTACTAACATCACCTCTGCAGATAGCATCTCGCAAAGCCATATGAATCGTACTTTGTGACTCTTCCCAAGAATCTTTAAAAAATATGAAATGCAAATAAGAAAATGTACACATATGGTAATGTAAAAACGTGAATTTGTTACAGAATAAGAGATTAATTTTGAAACTGCAAGAATAAATAAGATTTTAGGAAGTTGAAGTGGTAATAAAGTAAATGTTCAAACATTGTTTTATATACATTCAAAATCCACATATTATTATGTCTTTATAAATAATAGTTCTATAAATAAAAGCTTACCATATTGACGGGTTTCGTTAATAAAATAAGCACAAGCGTCTATACCAGTTTCTATTCTCAAACACTTATTTAGAAATGGACCACTCGGGATCAACCAACTAAACATTTTTGTATCATTGCAAATACGTAATATTCTAGTTTGACGACGAACGATATAATAATATAGGTATAAATATTATTGTAATAATGTTTATAACTGTGTCAAAGGGAAATAATATTATAATAATAGAAATTTCCACGGCGGTGTACAAACGCGCCGTGACTGATACAGCGTGGACAGAGGGGACCTTGCAGTACAACGAATCAAAACGAAAATAAATTCCAATGATTATTATGCGTACTATTGTAGTAAAAACGAAATTACTTATATACAAGTATTATTTATTACACATTTCAACGAGAAAATAATCACCCATTCACTCACTACGAAATAGTTTGCGACGATTGTGTATATATAATGACATTTTTCAAATCGTTATTGACACAATTAAGTCAAAAAGTAGGTAAGTTACTTACTTAGTGGCGGGTTTGGGGGGGGGGGGGGTCCAGTACTCCAGTACCGACGCAATAAATATTTATGTTATATTATATACACCAGTATAATATATTAATATAAGGTTATATTTCAAATATACGGAAATAATATACATGTATTGTTAAATATTTATTTTTAATTTTTCAACATTTATACGTTTATAGAAATAAAAATAATAGGTTAGGTACCTTTGAAATATATATTATTTTTAGGAGCCTCCATCCCCCTCAGAAAAATGTTAAAAATCCGCCACAGAGTAGGCATGTAAGTACTCAAGTGCTCTACGGCCCACGGGGTACATTACGTAAAACTGAATAGGTATTCATAATTTTAAAAATTTTAAATGCGTTATAAATTTGAAGTATATTTGAACTTGACATGAACAAATATTGCAATTTTTTGTTATGTACAAGGAGTAAAATAATATGGAGGCAGGTGACTTTTAAAATTTGATTTGATCGAATGAGAAAACTATATTTAATATTTCTTTCACAGGCAACCAACAACCATTGTAATGCGATTACCTGCTTGAGAAATAATTTCGATACGGTTTTAGTTTTAACTTTTAGCTATTGACATTGATTGAATTACACAACAATAATAATCAAGTGTAAGTAACCTGCAGGGCAGTTAGATATCGTTACTTTTAAGGCAACTAAACTCCATGCGAGTTACATAAAATTAACTAAATATACATGATACTTTTATATTTTATACAATATACAAGATCTACGTAAATACCAAATACGTAATAATACTTTTGTGGTAATAGCATTATTTTCAATCGATTAGGATTAACACAAAATAGGTATATAATAACAGTCCTCACTTCACGTGGTATGTTCTAACTGGTAACAGGGGCGGCTCCAGAGACATGGTTAGGGGGAGGGGGGCAAGTCATAATTTTTAGAAAATGTCGATGATTTTTTTTTATAATTTTGTTTTTAACAGTAACGATCGTTTAGAAATACTGCAGTTTGGTTGAGGGGCGATTCCCCCCTGACTGGTAATGGTATCATAAAATTATTATATAGGTAGTAATAACTAATAGGTACGTAAATTGTTAACTTTTTATAAAACGAAATAGTTTGTTAGTTTCAAAATATAAATAAAAGATACAATCAAAACTTGAATCCATATAATAACTGTATTATTAGATTTTGTTTAATTTGTTGAATGAAAAATTGAATGTAAATCCGCAATAATTTTTTTAAGCTTCTGAAGTTAAAATGTTTACAAAATTCATCAAAATCACGAAAATTAGCAAATTATTTCAGGTTTGAAATTCATATAAAATTTTTATGTACCTATATCTAACATTTGAAATTTTCATACAAGATTCCCCTTAGGTTACCACTACTGTGGTGGTTTAATTTTAATAAATTAAAAATATGTAATACAATTATTATTTAATACTGTGTAAATGTGTGAAATTTGTCTACTTGTAAACAATAATCAATTATTTTGCTTAGTTTTAAAAAATATTTATTTATATTAAATTTTCCCGCTTTTTTACCCAACAAATAAAATTTCATTGATATTTATAGAAAAATAAAACTAAAAAAATTGAAAACTGACAATGTCCGTAAACAGCTCAAAAAGAGTCAAAATATTTTCAAAATGTTATGGTGTATAGAAAATGCTAATATAAACATTCAGTGAAATTTTCAAGTATCTACAGTCATTCGTTTTTTAATTACAATAAAATAAGAAAATTGTTACATGAGAAATCGAGTAAATATCAAATGTTGTAAAAATATAAATTTCAGACGCTCATAAAAATTTAATTTAAGTTTCTTCTAGACATTTTTTTTTTGATAAAGGTAGACAAACTTATGAGTAATCTTATATTACATTTTCAAATCTTAGATTTAAAAAGAAAATTTTTTATGAATTCTCATCAAAATAATTTGCTATTTTTCGTGATTTTTCCGTATTTTGTCAAAATTTGAACTTTAAATGCTTATAATTAAAAACTGTGACTAAGGATTTTTAATTTTTTTCATCTGCCTTTGAAACAATAACCTAGGAGCCTTCTATTAAATTTTCAAGCTTTTTTACTCAACAGATAAAATTTTATTGATATTTATAGAAAAAAAAACTAAAAAAATTGAAAACTGACAATGGCCGTAAACAGCTCAAAAAGAGTCAAAATATTTTCAAAATTTTATGGTGTATAGAAAATGCTAATATAAACATTCAGTCAAAATTTCATGTCTACGGTCATTTGTTTTAGAGTTACACCAAAAACCAAAATCGATTTTCTCGAAAACAGATTTTGCGTAAAAATTCCCGTTTTTCCTTAATTTTTCTTTTGTTTTTCACGTCGCTTGTGAAAACTACTGGGAAATTTTTACTTTTGACCCCCCCGAAGTACCAACTAGATTCACTTTCCTATCAGAAAAGTTACTATTGAAGAAAATCCAAGCACTTTTACTGTCCTAAAAGGTGATGACAGACACAAAAATAAAAAAAAAAAACACACATCATTGTAAAATCAATACATTCATCGCTTCGCTCAGAATCTAAAAAAGTTGAGAGTAAACCCCCAATAATTTTTTATAAGAGTTAAAAGTTAAAATGTTGACAAAATTCATTAAAATCACGAAAATTGACAAATTATTTCTAGTTATAAATTAATAAAAAATGTTCTATTTATATCTAAGCTTTGAAAATGTATTACAATATTGTCTTTAACATAAAAAAACTTTACCGGAAATTTTTACGAGCGTTTGAAGTTAGACATTGGATATTCACCCGTAAATTAACAAATTCTCATACAACGATTTTATTATTTTATTATTATTCAAAAACTAATAACCGTAGATACTTGAAATTAACAGCAGGTGTTTATTTTATTATTTCCTATACTTGATACAATTTTCAAAGTATTAAATATTTTGACTCGTTTTGAGCTGTTTACGAACATATTCAATTTTTAATTTGTTTAGGTTTTTTTTTATACAATTTTATTTGTTTGGTCAAAACCTTTAAAATTTAATACAAGGCTCCTGATATATTGTTACAACAGCAGTTGAAAAATATTGAAAATACATATGTACGTTTTTTTATGAGGATTAAAGTACAAATGTTGAAGAATATTATTAAATTGAAAATGTACAAATTATTTAGTAGTTATGAGTATTTTAAGATATATAAACAATTTACAATTTTAAAATTAAAATTTAATAAAAAGCCTAAGTGATTGTCTAGCTAGATAATATTCTTACTTTTAAATTTGATAATAGGTCAATTCACTCTAATTTTTAAACCAACAGAGCTAAATGTGATCGTTTGAGCATAAAACTTGGTATATTACGCTCTTGCTTGCAAGACGGAGACCACACATGCGGGTGTAGCGTCCTCTTAACACATCCATTATAGTGACTCTAGACACCTAGTGTACAGCAAAGCGTTACCCATTTACCCGCTTTTTATATTTGAGTTTTTAGATACTTCCAAAAATTGGACTCCATAAGAACCCATAGAAGGAAATTAGTAGTTTCATGGAATATTTAAATAAAAAATAATGGTTTTTGGTTATTTCGTTGTAATTTATAGAATACTAATAGTAGGGATGGGCTTGAAACTTTTTATCTTAACGTACATTATTATTTTCTATAGACAATAAAATATTAAAAATATTTAGACTAATATTATAACTTATAAGCTATTTATACCTTGAACTTATTCATATTTATCTACAGTACGTCTCTAATGAATTATAAGTTATCAGTAAATAACAAGTTCACCAATGGTAATCATTTTATTCAAACTAAAATTATGAGAAATAAAGAGATCTTGCATCAATGATAATTTATGCTTACTTTATGTATAATACTGTAATTAAGTAAAAGTTCTATTTTTGGTTTTTTCAAACCAATAATTAAATTACTAATATTACTAGTTATATTCTTTAACTGTAGATAGTATATGTAACGGTTGAATTTACCAGTAAAGTAATTTAATGACTAACATTAGGAAGGAAAGATATAAAGTAAGGTTGACTAATAAAAAGGGCTTTATGATATGAAGAATATAATAATGAACTAGGTTATCTATTAACTTTGAGAAAATTATGTCATAAGACACATTATCTTTCAGTAGGTCATCTCCAAGATATTGGTGGAAAATATTATTCTATTATAATAAATATGAATTCATTGTTCATTTTACCTGAAGCATCTTTCAGTAATTTGCTGCAAACAGTATTTTCTGCATTAAGAGCTATATCAAGTGCTGTAAATCCATTAGAGTCTTGCAATATTAAATTTGCATTGTGATTTAAAAGTGTTTGGATGTTTTTCGGACATCCAATGTGTGCACTTATATGTAATGCTGTCTGTAATAATGAAAAAATATATTCATTTTAAATAAGTTAATATTAATTTAATATAATGTTAATTAATAAAGTGTTATGCCTTTATTTACATTATAAGTAATCTATTTATAAATGATATAACATTTTTATGTAATGGTACTTTAAAAAGTATTTTACACAATATAATAATTATTACAAACCCTGGACTCGCCACGAGGACCACATGGTGTATCTACAAGAGCTAAAATCAAAAAAATATAAAAATAATTTTGAATAAGAAACCAACAGTAACCATAAAATAATGAAATATTACCACCAGCATTGAGTAATATTTCCAGACAACCAGAACCTTCGTTTGAACATGCTGCATGAAGAGCAGTGCGTCCCCATGAATCACGACTGTTTATGAACTTTTTATGCTCGTCGTCTTTGAGGAGGTCTGTCAAGAAGTCTACATTGTCCCATAATGCAACCTACACAATTCAGATTATGCTTAAAAAATAAAAATGGGGGTGGGTATCGACAGTGAGGCTCGCAAATTGTCTATGTCAGCATACCTGGTGTAACAGTCGACCAGGAAAATCCTCGTCTTCGGCCATAATTTTGAGACGCTGGTGGAAAATATGGAAACCCTCACATAGAACATCCCACGAATCGACATATTTTATCGAATAGTTTACCTCGGAAAAGAGGCATTTTATTATTTACATTTACATCACAGGTTCATTCACACACACACCTGTGCAAACATAAAATCAACAAACACAGTAAACCTATAGTACGAAATACTGTGAAACGGCAAGAGTTCATAATATTATATTATTAAATAATAAATATTATTCTGAAATCGTGAAAAAATTGAAATAATTTGTTATCAACATATTGTATTACTGTAATCGCATTATCAATAAGTCGAGATGAATGAAGTTAGGTTCGGTTTCATTGGAGTATGTTTTACTATATCATGATACATAGCTACGAGTAATAGTGAGTTACGACCTGAAACTTTGAAGGATTCTCCATTCATATTTTGTTAAGTATTAATTATTTTTAACCTATTAAAAAACGAGAGCGAAATACGTCCCATCCTATCAGCATTAATCAGCCTGCTGCTGCCCTTGGGCTTGAACTCTTATCGTTCCGTTCAGACCGTTCAATTGGTATTTACTATTCAATCACCATTTTACTGGGTAGTGGGTACATTCCTTTTTTCACTCTTCGTATTTACTGTTAAATATTTGTATATTTCGTTTTACTAACTGTATATGTGAGTAACCAAGTTTTTCAGAGAAATAAATCAATAGTTTGCAAAATGAACGGTTCGTCGGTATTAAGAAAACACAGTCTTAGGGTAAGTAACACGTTTTATTTTAATACATGATTTGTATAGAAATCCAAATAGGTAACACACTTTGTACCGGTTTATTTAACCTACAGAAGGTCAAATCTAACATATAGAATATTATAAAATAATAATTTATAAGCACCTAATATCTATTGGTTTTATAATTTAAAATTTTTTAGTTTATTAATATGACCAAGTATTTGAGTTTAGCATTAGGTTTAAATGTTCAATTAATGCTAAATTGAAACCATTTGTAGTAATAGTTTAATCTTGCGTCATCAATATTAAAAATACTGTTAATTTTTTTTTCTAATTCATTTTTTTAAAAAAACTTCTAGTTCCCACTAAATAACTAATTAAAAACAGTTACTACCTACTGTTGTATTTTAATGTTCAACGTTAACTTTTTGTGACAAATTAGTACTTTTTATTTTTATTAAATTACTGACTTATGATTTAAATGATGGTATATTTATTTTATAAGTATCTTCTACATACAGTTTTTCTAGTACTTAAATATTAATATGGTAATTAGAGCTCTATAATTTGAACGTGAATTAAGATTCACCTGATCACGTGTATTTAAAACATAATATTTACTAAACGTATTAAATATAATAAAATATTTAAAAAAAATGTTAATAATTTCCTTAACAAGCTAAAAACAAAAAAATCTGTACGATTTTATTTTTATCTATTTTTATTCGATTACAATATTTTTGAAGCGAAATTTATGAACATTTTTTGCACTGTTCAATAAATTTGAATATTTTTAAATGTATGTAAAATGGAAATAAATTTATTATTATTGGAAGATACTACCTAAATGTATTGAAAATAAAATTCCACATGTAATAATAAACACATAATTTAATAACAAAATTCACAGATTCACGTAAATTTAACTACATATGTGAAATAGAGACCTCTAATGGTAACTGTTAACAGAGAAAATTGGTTAGGTAACAACTTGAAAGTTGTATTTCAGTATACTTAAACAATTAATAATATCTAAGTATGAAATAATTTTTGAGTAGAAATTTAATTTAATTCAATTTTACATCATTGATTTTTCAATAAAATACTTTTTAATTGAGATGTAGGACTTATCCAAATAATTACTAAAATTAGTAAAATTATGTACCAATTTAATATTTTTGCATTCAAATTCTAAATACACAATTTGAATTACCTTGCAGAATACGTCAATCCAGATTTTTGTAAAATGTATAATACATTTATCAGTGGTATATTATCCAATGTACAATGAGTTCAATAACTTAGTGATATCTATTATTGGATTCAACTATTAAGCTATAAATTGTCAACGTCTGTATATTATGATCAACTAAAAAGTATTTTAAATTATGTATAATATATATTGTATACCTTGTCCTAAACCTATAATATTCTTTGTACAGAGTACCTACATAAATACATATCGGGTACATTAATTGCCTATTTTAATACTAATTAGTTACCTGGTACCTAATATAACAAACTTGAAACTACCTTTGAAATTCAGTAACTTACCTAGGTATAGTAAAAATATGATTTGTCAATAAATGTTTTAAGCTTATGATTTCTTTTATGAATATAATATAGATTTTTGAAATTGATTGTTATCAAAACTAACAGCATACAATTTAAAATAGTGAACAAAAATTTGGTATGTCGCACATTAAGAAGACGAAAATAACAAACGCATCTTATTGATGAGTTGAATAATTCAAAACACCAGTAACTAGGAATAAAATTTAAATTTTATTTCAAAATTATATTTCATAGGTAGAATGAAATACAATTATTTACCAAGCACTCCTTTTATATCTATTAATCTATTAATCACATTTATTATCTTCATCATATTATTGAATAAAACAAAAATAATTTTTTTACAAGTTTTTGGACTGAGCATTGAGCAGGTCATCTGTTAGTTTTCTTTTAATTGTGTTGTAATATTATTTATTATTATTTTAGCATAGAATGTTTTTGTATGTTGAACTAACCTAGATATTTAACAGGTTTTTATTTTTATTTTGTACAATATTTTTACACTAATTTTGTTGTTCTTTACAGAATGTGTTATCTATCTTTGAGAGTCGTTTGTTTTCAAGCACATCAGAAGCCACTTTTGAAACTAAGGTATAAAAACATTTTATGTTTAGATTGAAATAAGTTGATATTTTCACCAAAAATATTATTATGTAAACTATATAATTTTTTAGCCATTTAAGTTGCATAAACTTGAAAATGGTCCAAGTTCAACCGTCACCTTGTCTTCAGAAGATGCTATTAAATATTATAAACAAATGCAAACTATTCGACGAATAGAAACGGCTGCAGGTAATTTGTACAAGGAAAAAATAGTTCGAGGTTTTTGTCATCTCTACTCTGGACAGGTAAATTAATAATTTGTTGAAAATGTCCAATTGAAACAATATGTAGACAATAGTTTAAATATTATATTGCTATCTAATTTAGATTGTTTGCTGATTTAAAACCATACATCATAGTTCTTTAAAGAATTAGTATGTATCTGTATAAAATTTGTTTCTAGGAAGCATGTGCTGTAGGAATGAAAGCCATGTTCCGTGATACAGATTCAATAATTACAGCATATCGGGCTCACGGTTGGACATATCTTATGGGTGTGGATCCTTTTAATGTATTATCAGAATTAACTGGACGTAAAAGTGGAAATGCTCGTGGTAAAGGTGGTTCTATGCATATGTATGCTAAAAACTTTTATGGAGGCAACGGAATTGTTGGAGCACAGGTAAATCCATTATTCTGTTTTTCATACAGTTAAAATTTTAGTAATATTTATATTTATATTTTCTAATAAAAAAAACTTTTAATTTTATAGGTACACTCTATTTAATAATTATTTCATTTTCAGGTTCCACTTGGTGCTGGAATAGCATTAGCTGCTAAATATTTAGGTACCGGTGGTGTGTGTTTTACCTTGTATGGTGATGGAGCTGCTAATCAAGGACAAGTATTTGAGGCTTACAATATGTCAAAATTGTGGGATATACCTGTTGTGTATGTTTGTGAAAATAATGGCTATGGCATGGGAACTAGCTCTGAACGTGCATCTGCTAGTGTAGCATATTATACACGAGGAGATTATATTCCTGGTATCTGGGTGGACGGTATGGATATTTTGGCTGTTAGAGAAGCTGCTCGTTTTGCCATAGATTATTGTACTAGTGGTAAAGGACCACTAGTTTTGGAAACAGCAACTTACCGATACTCTGGACACTCTATGTCTGACCCAGGAACATCTTATAGAACTCGTGATGAAATTCAAGAAGTGCGACAAACAAGAGATCCAATAACATCTTTCAAAGAAAAAATCATAGGAGCTAATTTAGTTAATATTGATGAATTAAAGGTAAATATATTAATCTAAGCTTAAGTAGGTATATTAAACACTAAATAGTAGGTATTAAAGTAATAATTGTTCTATAAACCATCTTGTTTTTCAACATCTTGTTTATTATTATTTTTTTAAACTATAGTGTTGTGGTTTATTAAAATTCATGTAACAATATATGTCTATAATATTTGATAATAATAATAAATTTATTATTGTTTAGCAAATTGATAAAGAAATTAAAGCTCAAATTGACGATGCAGTGAAGAGAGCAAAAGCAGATACAGAAATTCCATTGTCTGAACTTGCAGGTGATGTTTATTCAAAACCACTTGAGACCACAATTAGAGGAGTAAGTCCGTTTCAGAGTTTGGAACACATAAGAATTGGACCAGCTGTAAATTTAAATTAAAATTCTGAAAATGTATTTATTTATAATTCTTAAAGTTCAAACTGCACATTTATTAAAATATTAAGTCCATTTATTATATTCATAATTTTGTTATTAGTTATGTTTGTGTATGGAATAGATGCTCTAAGCCCTAATTATTCAATTTTACAGTTTCACTTATAGTACAAGGGAAAAAATATATTTTTGTTAGACAATAAAAATGTTAAATATTTGTTTACCTAAAAAAATTCTGATGATATTTTAAATTTAAATGTACCTATATTAGAGCAATAAACCGTTGTATTTGTTAATCAATAATTAATATGGTAATTATTATTAGTAGAGTAATATTTTTTTTTTTAATGATGTGTTCGTTTTTGTGGCGTTCTGATAGGGTTGCATGGGCCCATGACTTTAAAGGGCCCTTCAAGAAATGTCACAAATCCAAAAAAATAGATCACCATTATTACAAAATTAAAATATACGATGATCTTAAAAAAAATTAAATTCTTATAAAATTGAATTCATTTACTATTTAGAATAATAACTGACACACAGTTATATTTTATAGATTATTTTACCTGGTATAGCAACTCATCTACGTTGGCGATTTTGTAATAATTGTAGAACAGTTAGGTTATCCCTTTGCTAAAAATGTAGATGGTAGATTCTTTTTAGAAAAAAATTATTTTACAGTGTCCAAATTGAGTTTAAAAATCTGACTTAATAGCTGTGTTATACGGTTATATTAAAAAAATTATGTTATTGTAAGTAATTCAGGCTATTATTGGTGTGCGTTGACTTTTTTGTAGGGTATGCCGGTTTTCATCAGAATTCATCTCATTTAAACGACAGTATGAAAACCTAAATAAAATATTATGTATGAATATGACTTTAGGGGTTTGTATATTTTGTGCACATAAGAGGGTACTTCAAAAGAAGAATATTGTAATAAAAAGTATACAAAATTGTTTTTCCAATTGTATAGTTTTAGTTTAATTTTTCAAATAAAATCTAAGGGTGACTTACAAACACCATTAAAACGCATAAAATACGTAAAATGCAGTTTATCTTACTTCATTTGGAAGTTATGGTCAACAAACTTAAAATGCTTAATTTTTAGGGTTCCGTATGGTGAAGCGGGACCCTATTACTAAGGCTCCCCTATCCGTCGTCCACCTGTCACCAGGCTGTATCTCATGAACCATAAAAGTTAGACAGAATTTTCACAGGTGATGTATTTCTGTTGCCGCTATAACAACAAATACTAAAAATCTGTCAGAATATATAATATACTATAATGGTACGAAACCCTTTGTGGGTGAGTCCGACTCGCACTTGGCCGGTTTTTTAATAACATTAAAAATAAGTAAGATAGGTAGGTAAATTCTGATTTCACTAAAATGTTGAGCATGTAAAAATATATTAATATTTTGTTACAAGCCAACTAATGGGCTTGAATTGAATTTTCAGAGATGTTACAAGTATTTGTATTTTTTAAGTCGGTTTTGGTCAAAAAACTATATGGAAGGTCTTATTCTATTCATTAGACGTATGTGGAAATAAATATAATTTTTGTAGCCTAGTGCGATTTTTTTAATCTTATACTTAATACCAAGAAGTATGTAAAATCGTTTCAAGTCACATCGAATGACGGTATATTAATATATTAATTAGGGTATTAATTTAATCATTTTTACATTTATTGATTTGCATTGAATATTATTGTTTAATAAACAATAGTAATAATTTTATAATTAAACTTTAAATTTTTTGTCAGGGAGAAGTTGTCCCGTTTGGGGGGGGGGGGGGAAATGTTCTAGAATCAAATTTCAAGTATCTACACTTATTTGTTTTTGAATTACAACAAAATAAGAAAATCCCTACATGAGAAATCGAGATAATATTCAATGTTGTAAAAATTTGAAGTTTTAAGTGCTACGAAATCCCAACCCTAATTATTACTTATATCACCTCCCCCCCCCTTGTATTAAATAACCAGCTATTAATACGAGATTTCAGAGTCCTTTCATTCCTGGAGACCCGCTCAGACATTTCAAATGAGAATTGTGTGGTGACCTTCTTGACCTCTCAACTTAAAACAGTCTGTTCACTATCGGTAAAAAAAAAAAAAGTAAATTGTGAGTGTCAATTTAATGGATGATTGTTCTCACATCAAAGGTTATCAGAACGATATAATAAACTTATAAACCATACCTATTCGGGCTCTTTCTTATTATTTTAGTTCAACGTATTAATGTATCCTATACCCTTAAGTCTTAATACGCATAGCCACATAGGTATTATACTAATAATTGTTCCCCTTAGATATATATAATATATATATATATATATTGCAAATAGTAAAAAATCATGTGTTTAGTATTTATACTAACACAAAAACCTATATATTATATAGGTACCCAGCTATTTTTTAATATGCGTGTGGGGAAAACCATGAGGCAGTGCCATTAACGAGTTAAAACTTAAAATGTTTTGAGAATTATTTTTTTCATGACAAGGTTTTATGACGTACTAACCTACCTATCTATATCAACTAAAAAATATAACGACTAACCTTGATACTTTTTACAACATTGTAAACTATATAGGTAAGCTTACCGAGTTATTACTTATTAGATACCTAAGTACTTATTTTACCTCACAAAGTTACTTTTCATCACGATATAAAGTTAATAATGTTTTTATAGATTCTGACTGCAGTGGCGCAACTAGGGCTGAAATGTTGTGGGGGGGGCTGTAACCCCCACCTGATATTACATGGAAAGTAACCCGTGGGGAAATGCCCCCACGTCCCCATATATGTTCACTTAAAAAAATACAAAAATCATACAAACAAAATCAATTATTTATTTACTCAAGTATTTAATTATACATTATTTCTTAATATTTATATTATAATTTTCAAACATTAACAATAATATTTTTTGCTTAATACCTTTATATTATATATTATCATATATCACCGAAATAAAATATTACGTTTCCTAATAATATTTTAACAATATGTAGGTAAATAATAATAATTATTAGAAGTAAATTTTACAAGTTTTACTTAATATAGGTAGATACAATATTTAAAAGATAATAAAATAAAAATTTTTCGAATGATCCATAGGTACATCAAATAAAATAAATAATCATTAAACAAATAGTTAATGAATGTAGGTACCTAATCAGTAATCTTTTAAAAGAACTATTAACATTTGTAGTTTCACATCGTGATATAAAATAAAACACTATTATTGTTAATTTTTGAATATTATTATATATTAATTTTCTAATTGAAAACTGAAAAGTATACCTATATTATATAAGTATAATAATATATTTGTAACTAAATATTAATAATGTAATAATTACACTGATTACCTTTTAAAAATGTCATGTGGTTGTCAGTAATATTGTAGTCTGGAGGTTATTTTTCCTATGGTCGGGGATTTTTTCAGGGGATTTTTATTCCACTATTACCTATCTCTATGTTATAGTTCAGTGTATACTGTAAAATTATGTGTTATCACTTATCATCTTACCAAATACAAAATAATTTTTATTATACCGACATAAATTGTTTCCTTAAAACGAATACAAGCATACAGATTATGATATTTGCTATATGTATCATAGGCAATATATTAAAAAAGTTTAAACCAAAATAAAAAAAATTAAAAAATTAAAAAATAAGAAATACTGTTTAATTTTTAAAGATTTGTTAATATAATAATAAATTATTTATTTTAAGGGGGCTAAGCCCCCCCCTCCTCGTTGCACTTATGATTTTGAGCAGAGCAATGAATGTGTTGCTCTTACGAGGTCACAATGATGACATCGTAGATTTTGTAACTTGCAATGTAATACAAATAAATTTACCAATGTTTTCTTGGGTGACTTTTTTTTTGAAGTTGGAAAATCAAACGACGAAATGATAAAATGACGAAACGTACCTATACCTTCATGCAGCTAGGCGGTTATAGATAACTTTTGAGCTGTTTTCGAACAGAGGCTGAACAATGTACCTAACTATATAGTTGTTACTTGGTGCCTATCGTAAGGTTACCTATTGTTAGGTGTAGTTACCTATTGTTAGGTGTAGTAACACAGATCTGACTCGCATTCACATTTCCCTTTAAGTCATAAAATAAAATTATTCAATTATTAAGCTATTTATAGGTACCTAATTAATTGGAAATAAATTTTAAAGAAGGTGGAAAACACTGAATGTGTTTGAAAAAATCGTCGCTCTTTTCTATAACGAAAATTATACCAAAAAAAAGTAGTATTTTGTTATTTTTTTCGAGGGTACCATGATGTTTTAAAAAATTAATTGTTTTCCGGTTTTTTTGGTATAACTTCCGTAGTAAAAAAGAGTGACAATTTTTTCAAGCACATTCAAATTCAGTGCCTTAAAACACATATTTTGAAAAAAAAAAATTTGATAAACGACCTTGGACCGTAAATTAATTAGATTAGATTCCACCACTTGTCCACCTTTTAGATTCTGAGTGGAGTGATGAATGTACTGATTTTACAATGATGTGTGTTTTATTTTTCTAATTTATTAATTTTTAAAATTTTTTTGTGTCTATATGTATGGGAGAGTTGGTAAATCCGGGTCACCTAAGGTAAAACTCTATTATATCTTACCAAATATAACTCTGAAAATTAAGTCAATCCTCAATATTGATTTATAAACTAATAGGCTACAACATATTTGAATTTGAGATTTTTTATATTTTATTTTAATTTAAAAAAAACTGCAAATAACCGGTATACCCTACCTGGAGGGTAATACCGGTCTTGTTTGAAAATTTAAATACATGTAAATAGATAGGAAATACCATTTTGTTAATCATTTTGTAAAAATGAATTTTGTTCTCAAATTAATAAGAAATTTTATTTTAGAAATAAAAAAATAAAAAATACACCTTTAAACCTTTAATATAAGAAATCATCTGCACGATGAAACGGATTTTTATTAATCTTTGAGATTACCTATGTGATCAGTTTTTGTCTCTGACCGGTATTCATCCACTCTCCCCTACACGATAAGTAGTCTAAATTTTTTTTGAGATTTTTATATTGATTATTGAACAACTTATTGCTCGTGTTACAATTGTACCCAGTCTCCCTTATACTAGTATAATTGTCATATACCTATATATACTAACTTAGCTTATAGGTCTATAATAATTAATAATTATTATTTATAATTATTAATTATAGTGGTCTATGGTCATTACTCGTAAGGTATATCTATAATATATATTATGATATAATAGTTATATTGTATGTTAAGAGAAAAAAATATAACACATTAAAATTGTCTTATTGTTTTACATGCAATTTTAAGATATTAATAAAACTAATAACCCGTGAGACTTATTAACTAGTTAATATAGGTCTATATGGTAATAATTCATTTTTGACGAATTTCATCTGAAAATAATTTATTAATTTTATTATTTAACAATTTTCGAGGGAGGGGGTTACATAATAATCGGAGTTAAGCTTGGAATTGTTTTCAAAATGCTAAGATTTATCATTGTTTATCAATCAAGATTTAAGAATACCTATTTAATAGTAGCTGGTTAGCCAACCTGATATCATGTATACGATTCATACTATTCAACTTTACATCTTTCAGCAAGTTTAGTGAATGGAAACCAGTTAATCTTAATACTTCTTAACACTATGTTTTTAGTACCTACTTAACATACAGATGTTTATCTTAATAACTGTTTCACTTTAGTATAATAATAATATCTTAAGACTTATCAATCACCATCACTTTTTCATAAGAAATTATTATTCATAATTAGACGATTTCGAGTTTTGACTACATATTCTAGGCCACTTGGTAAAAGTGTGGGATTCCCATATTTACCAAGATCAGTTGCTTGAACCTATTTTTTACCGGTTTCTGTAATTTTACTGATACATAATATGATATTACACAGACATACCTACTACAGTTCAACTGCAGTTGTAGCTACTTACCTATAGTACGTGTATATTGTTTATGTAGGTATATTATGTTTTTTTTTAAAAAACAGCCAACGTTGAAATAAATATTCATATTTATATATAAACAAATAACGGAATAACTGGGGAGATAAATTTATCGTAGATATCATCTGTGTTTGTTTTTAATAATAATCACAAATTTGCATACGGAGCATAATATAATCAAAATATCCATCACATTTCTGTATTAAAGATAGCCATAAGGTATGGGGGCTCGTCATGTATGTATGTATATGTTTACATTTTAATAAATTCGAATTCATGATATTTGTAGTTTGTACTCGCCTACCTCAAGATCACGATCATAATATTATTATTACGTCATTGGAAAAACATGGAACTTTTTGCATCACTGTATTACAAATTATTTATATACATACATGAACTATGGTCTATGAGTATGATTGTTTCCATACAAATTCTACTTAACTGTTTAATAATATGCATGACGTGAATCATTTATTTGTTTTCGTTACTCATTAGACGTTCAGATTTCTGTAGAAATTGAATCACCTCTTGATGTATATTACAATATTAATTAAAATATGATTAATAAATGTTAAATTACTTTTTATGAAGTTTTAGGTAGGTATATCTTTCTAAAAGTATACAAATATATCAACCTATAGTACATAACACATAAGTATACCTATTATACATTCATACACATTACATAATATATCATAATAATTATATAGAATATATACATGTAAGGCATGCATATTATGACTTTTAATGATAGGTATATAAAGTATATAATGTATATAAGGTATATAAGGGATATTACTCTTAATCAATTTTTCAAATTTGAATAAGTTTGTAAAAAAAACTGAAATATTTCTAATCCAACTATTAACTAACCTAACATACCTAGGCAGATCTAGAAGTTGTATTCTGAGTATTTAAGTATAAAATCTTAATAATTAATCTCCCCCCAACTTGTGGAGTTTTTCCTCCACGCTGCTTTCATCCTACCATATCCATGCATTTGTATTTATTTATATTTACAAATTTATTTATTTACAATTTAATAATACATTATTGCAAAAAAAAAAAAAATACAACTCTTTTTAAACTATTAGTTCGTTAAATGTGTTAAATGTGGAAATCTTTAAACACTTCAAATTTGAAATACTTGAGCACAATTTTCAGAGTAGGAAATATAATGAATCTTCCGTATAAGTGTATGATGAACTTCCATTTAACGACATTTTCGGTTAAGGAAATAATTTTGAGAACCACAATCAAATTAGAACCAAATTTATGTAGGTAACTATATTTAATTATATTCACTATATAATAATAATTGTTTTCCTTTTATCAAATATTAGTGCGTGATTCAGCTGCATATCCTACACGCCCTGTGGCTTCACCTATTTAACCTAACTTATTACAACTCAACAATAATTGCTTGATTAAAAGCGTAATATTCAAGTTGGCCGATTATTAATTAGTGAGTGTATTTTTCAAAATAACTCAATTAGGTACCTATATCTATTTAATTACAATAGGTAAGCCTTAAGCAATAGACTAATTTGCCTAATCTCAATAATTTCATGTAATTAATTAAAATACTATAATATATATTTATTTTCTCAAATACATATTATATTATATAAGATAATGTTATCACTTTCTGTTAATTATTTGATTGCAGTTTTAATTATTTTACTATAAATAACACTATTGTACATTATTGTATCATTTGTATCTGTGACATTCTGCGTTATATTATTATATTATATTATAGAAAATAATATATGGGCTCTGGACTCATGTTCTCTAGAAATTTAAGAATTCAGCAATATTGTTTTTTAATAGGTATCATTAAATAATATATAGACTATTAAGTATTAGATTATAATTGACATTTTTAAAACAAATGGTAATATTTTTCCAGAGAATAATAATTAATAGCGATGCGTGTTACTTGTTTCGTACTAATAGTAATTTTGTAAAATAGTTTTGTCTTTTTTATTTATTATTTTTTGACTTATAACAGACGTATAAGTTATAATAATATACAAACTTGGGTGGAATGTGGAAACAAGGTTAGGGATATGACACGTTCTCAGAAAAAATAAGTTGAAATCACCTCATTTACGGATGGCTAATTTATATTATCAAAATAGTAAATGAATGTGTTTAGATAATAAATAAATACGCGTCGCAGTATACCAAAATATATTTATCTCGTAAATATTTTTTTTATTATTTTTAAACAATTGGCTAAGCGATACATATTAAGTAATGCTTCCATGTTTTTCCTATGACGTTTGTCATGTTCATAAACATAATAATAGTACCTATATAATTTATGTTAATCGGGCATTCGTGTGTTTAATGCGCCGTGTTTATTGACGAGTGAAGATCACTCCAACTGTTATATTATTATACAGTAGGTATATACCTAGGTACTGGATTTATAAACTCGATAAATGTAGGAGGGGATTTGAGACGTACCCTTCCTACCTACCTGCCTACCTACCATTCCAGAAAATAATAACGTATATAATATTCTGTTTGCTAAACATCAGTTCACAAATTCTTAAAACCCGTCAGTGGTCAATGTTTACCGATTAGCATTACTTACATCGCAGTAAACGGTCGTTGCATTGTGCCTATAATAATTTCCCGATATTTTTCAAAAATCGACATACAATACTCAAATATTTATTGCTCATTTGGAGGATTTTTTGAGACAATCTGCGGAAAAATGGTAAATATCTTTTTCATTTTAAAAAATACATCGCAAAATATAGCTGTAAACGTTCAATATTATCATATTCGATTCAGTTGAGTTAAGAGAGGAATATTAATAAACTGAATACATTGAATTATTGCTATTTTAAACAAATATAATACCAAACATTGTTAACTCTCGGGTGAAATGTTTTGATGGGTACCCGGGATTCAAGCCCTCGGGATTTTATCAAAAAGTTAACGAACCTTTTTAAACGAATTGCGTCCGGACGCAATTCATGTTATTTTTTCACCTACAGTTAATTATTATAAGTTCCTAATGTGATATTGCTATAATATAGGTAGGTCAGGCAGAATATAATATCGTTATATAACTCATAAATCATAATCACATATTTATAAGAAAAAAATTGTAATCGTAGAAATATAATATCATAATATAAATCATAAATCATAATCACAATTATAATTTAATTGCGCTATCATAATATAAATCATGAATCATAATCACAATAATAATTTAATTTCTATAAATAGTATTCTTTCTCATAATAGTTTTCTGGGTACTCAAAGTTTTTCTCGACTTCTTATCAATATTATATAGTATCGGTTTAAAAGCTCATAAACATTTGTATGTTTGGGAGATGAGAATCAAAAAAAACATTATATATTTGATACATTTTTAATTTATTATTATTATTTTTGTAAAAAAAAAAATTAATTAAAAATAAATGTTGAAACCACTGGAACCACTAAAAAATGTGCAAGTTCAAAGAGGTTCGTTTACTTGTTTTGGTACACAATTCGTGTGCACCCCCTATAATATGGTATTTGGGTCACTATTTTAAACGATTTTGATTATTAAATCTTTTAAGCAGTAGTTGAAAACTAGAAGTTTATATTAAAATTAGAAGCGTAGGTACAAATAAAGCCAGAAAATGAATTTTAATTCGAAAGAATTATATTCTTAATAAAATTAAAAATACTAAGGAGGGAAAACACCAGATTTTAATTTGTAAAATTTGTATCGCATTACTAAGAATAATAATTGTATTTTTAAGAAATTGAAAAAAAAAAAATAATAATTTGACTAATTTTATGTACGTATTTTATGTAACTACCTATATTTTTATATTTATTCAAAAAAAAAAAATGTTAAAACTGTATAGGGATTAATTAATAAAATGTTATAACATATTCGTAAATTTTTGTATTACACATTTATGGCCTGATCCCCAAGTACCTAATAAAATATAAGCAGTGTGGCCCAATTACCGACCATACGATTTGATAAGCCTAAACAATTATAATTTATCTAAGAGATTCAAAGGTTAGTATTTTAATTATGTAAATGTTGTTTTTGAATTGTTATTTAGGTATCATTTATGATTTATTTTTAAATAAGTACCAATTTAATGAGTATTACAGAACAATAATAAATACAGTTTTCAGATGAATAAATTAATTTTGAATATTATGTAAATATCGTATACGACACATATAATGCAGCTCAATGTTTGTGGAGATAAATATTGAAATGTAGAGCAGCCCTTTTATTTTTTAGTCTATTATATGCTCATCCTTACTGCTGAATTTGAATTTAAAGAAAAAAAAGTACTTAATAAAACCGTCCGAGTTCCATATATTGCATCTAATTATAATAATATAGTCATTAGTCATTTATTAGAATTGGCCGGTCTGAGTGGCACGGGCCTATAACATCATGGGCTATACAAATATACAAACAATTAATTTTATATTATACTATTTTTATATAGGTACATTACATTTTAACTTCCAGCTTAATTTTGTATAGCTAAAAAACTAAAAAAAAAAAGGTTCAAATGTTGAAATAATCAATTTGACAATTTTCAGTTGTAATACATTAGTTACAGTTTTGAAGTCGTAAGGATAATGATAACTTTTTAAAAATCGTCCAAACATTTATTTACTATATGAAAAACATATTTTTCATATGAAGAAGAAATTATAATGAAACATAAAGAACAAAAAACAATTTGGGTTTAGTTCAGTTCGCTTCCTCGTAGTGACCTTGGATAATGTTATAGTAGTTGTGTGAATATTGGGACGCACTTGAACGGGTCATCATTATAGGGTCAACATAATATGCGATGAACGATGCAAGTCCGTAGGTACCAATATAGATACTCTGTATAAAATACTTTGCAGTAATGTTAGTATTTTGTTGTCGAACCGGTTATAATTTCTGTTATAGTAATTTATTAACATATCATTTTAGCAGACGTGAATTTATCTTACATTCTTATGATTTCCGTGGTCTGTATTACCAGTACAGTTATAGCATATTATCGGAAAGATTTAAATATGCGAGCAATAATTGTATTATAAAATATGTAGGTAGGTAGTAGATACTTGATTTAGCTGTTTTGAAAACCTATAGCACTATATTATATTATAATATTATACTGGAGACAGAAATAAAAACATTGCTTAGTTCATGACATACTTAACTCTTTCAATCGAAAATGATATTGCGTACTTTGGGCAATTGTCGATGCAGGGACAAATACAATAATTCAGTTGAATGAAAGTTGTCTGACTTTTAAAACTCCTGATCCTAACCAGTCCTGTTAGGACCTACCTTATAGATATATTTCTATTGTTGTTTTTAAAAAAAATTTCAGAGTGTACTACGTCTGTCAATCGTTTTTGCAGTATTAACTTGCATATGGGCCCAAAAGCCGTTTTATGCATCCAGCAATAATCAGTATCCAAGCGTCTTACCCCAAAATCTACCACCAAGTAATTCAGATGTGGGGAACAGGATTGGCGAAAACTCCACGCCTGACCCATTCCTGGGTTCGGAAAAGCAGCCGATATACAACGTGGAAAAAGAACTGGTTGATAGAATATCAAGCCAGTATCCCAGAGACAAGCAACCGTTTTGGTATGTGAATGCTGCACAGCTGGACAGCATCAGGTACCAACAGCAACCGGTGGTACAACCAGCTGTACAACCGGCCGTACAACCGACTGTACAACCGACGAGGCGTCAACTAGTAAACGTTCAACAACAACAGCGCAATTGACATTTTCCATCAGGAAAAGCGTCACGAGAACGCTATATTATTATAAAATATTATATTCACCATATTATTATCACAAATCTTAACGTCTCTGAACATTAGAAATTGATTCAGGAAGTAGTTAAATATAATAATAATAGGATTATATTATATTGCCAAAAGAGTTTATAACTTATCTAGACAGTTAGGTTCTATCGATTCATTTATCATTTAATAATGTATGATGATTAATGAATTACAAAAAATGATTTCGATTCTAGTGTAATTTAAAATATTTACACCTATCCAAATACACAGTTTCGTCGATCATTTTTAACTAAGTAAATATATGTTACTAACGTAATTAGGTAAATCGTTTTTTAATTTATGTGTTGTTTACAATTTCAAATATACTATGGAACTTAACTGATATACACTTTTATTTTGAAAATACATTTTTAAAAGTGTTTATTTCTCGTGAAAAAATGTAAAATTATCAAATTCAAATAAGTATTGCGACTTTGATTAGCTATAATATATATAATAAAATAAGACATTAGTAAATAGGAATAATGTCTAACAACTTTGTATCAACGTCATTGTAAAAGTATTATTTAATAATTTATCTTTCTTGTATACCTACCTACTAAATATAATATTTAGTATTTAATTTTTTTATCTCAAGTAATAAATTATATTGTTTTATTTTGTATTCTATTTTTGTACTTCAGCAATACGAACGATAAACGACATTAATGAGGGCTTGGAATGTAAAAGAAAAAATGTGCACAATTTTATGAAATTGATGAATTAAAACTAAATGCCTCAATAAAAAACCAAATTTTCACCATAAAAGAGAAAAAAACTGAACGAAGAAATATCTTTATTTGTAATTATGTAATTCACTTATATACGAAAAAAGTTATTAATTTTCTAATATCCATTATTTGTATGTCTTTTATAAACTTGACTAACTGTTTTTGCAAATGTGATATTGAAAAATAAAAACGATATTTTTCAGTAAAAGTTATTTTCTTTTTCTGGGGTAAATTTTGGTTTCTTTTAAATATCATCAGCTGTAACCTTTTTAGAGGTTCTGTATAATTCTGTATAATTTTGTAATCATACGCAACAACTATCAATGGTCCTATGGGAGTATCACTTATTAGTTATTATATTTAGTAGTTGTATATTTGTATACATATTATTTGTGGTAGGTACTCTTAATTTGTATTCAAATATGTTAAAATTTTTGAATTTTGTTAAAGTCATAAAAATAGCCTATCTTTATGAAACCCCTTCAAAAGCGAATGTGGACTGTTCACAATAATATGTCAAGTATATGTGTTTTTTTTTAGTACTTTTTAAATTTTGCATTCTTCCGTCTCTATGCATATCAATATAGGTATTTAAACACACCTAAAGTCCAAACACTACCATCACACCAACTAATTTACATCAGAATGATCGCTCAGAGCTTATCGCACAATAAAAATAATATAATTACTATGGATAATATGGTATTGAGTTAATCCCCCTCTAGAAGTATAAGTAATAAGTATATAGGGTATGGATTGTGGATAATAATAGAGTCTGGAATGCATGGAAATTCAGTGTTAAAATTTATATTTTAGAGCAATCACTAAATAAAATTACTACTTAATATATTTAGATTTATTTTGATGTATATATTATAATTTAATGCATTCATGATTTTTTGATATCAGAATATCACATATTTCACGAAACACGTATTTTTTTCACCATAAAATAATAAATTTATATGTAAAACACTGGAGAAACTGCTGATTAATTAAAATTTTTACACTTGAAACAATATAGCTTGTAAACAGCATTGGACCTTTTTCTTAATTTTTAACATAGATATGATTTTGGGCTGGGTGCAACGATGACCAAAAACAAGTAACAACAATACTATATTGTAGGGTGTTTATGTGTAGGTTCCATTAAACGAATAAGTAATTATTGGCAATAAGTTAATTATTATTTATCAAGCACGTAAATCGTTTCACATTTGTGTACAACACTTGGTACTCGAATATTAAAAAATAAAAAAGGTCGACCTTAGTCTTGGAAAATATGGCGTTGTTTGAAATTATTAAACAGAACCTATCTGGTGTGGAGTGACCCTCGTCCGTCAATCCGTAAACAAATAATATTACTATAATTAACTAGTAATGACTACTTATGAATAATTCAATTTAAATGTTTTGAATAATAATGGTCATTACTGATTATACTTATTGATTCATATTAAAGATAATTTAAGTTAATTAAGTGTTCATTAATTTATATTTTTTTAAATTAAAATTAACTATATTCCATTATTGCTATATACTATAAATTATAATAATAATAAGTTGTACAACTGATGAAATTTAACTTTGGTATCATATTATTCAATAAAATTTGTATAAAATAAAAAAAATCTTTAAAATTTGTCTAAAAGAACGTATATACAGTTGGGGTGTTCCATTAATTAAAACAATTAGTAAACGGGTACTCTCAAAAATCAAAATATAAAAAAAATTGATGAGCAGAAGATTCTCCTGCAGCGCTTCTTCTAGGTACCTAATTCAAGCACTACCACGAGTACGTGCTTGTTTTAATTCAGCATGTAGAATACTATGAAGTATGAAGTTATATGAAAAAAAAAACTCCAAATATTTGTGACTGATACGATTATTTTATTGTTATCTAATTGATTATAATCATTTATTTTTGTATAGTTACAATTCTAAAGCGTATTAATAGATTTTTTATTCAAGCACAAAAGAGGATCGGACTGGACAACAATGAAGTTTACAGATCAATGCATCATACTTACAGTTGGACAATTTATCAAAACAGCCAAGTGCATTCAATATTTTTGTTCATTAATATATTAATACTTCTACCTAATGTTTTATTATTATGGTTTTAACGGTATCTAACAGTGTACATTATATTATTAAGGTATTGACGGTATTAAGTATAATTAAATCGTCTGTAACTCTAAAGAGATTGCGTCAAAGTTAAAGCAGAATAATAACGAAATGTTTGAACATTATTTGTGCTTACAAACAGCCAACAGGGGTATGCAATAAGTACGCCACTGTAGTATTAATTAATCGAATACTTTTATATACTGCCCATATTTGTCCCCTCCAAGAACCTTTGAAAGAACTCATAATAAATTTGAAATTTCTTCCGAATAGTTATACATTTTATAGTTTTATATTATTTTTAATTTTGTCATGAGAGATACTGATTAAATAATTTTAACTTTGTTAGTATTAGTAACTAGTTAGGTTTTAGATTTATACGTCATTTTATGAAGATTTAAAAGTTGTAAACTGTTTTTTTTTAAAACAGGTAATAATGGCCTAGGCCCTAGGATAAAGATATTGAACAAGTCCAAAATCAGTAAAAGAGGACTTATAATCTTTAGCTGATAAACATATTTTTTTTCAGATACAAACAAAATGTTATACTACAATAGTTTAATGACAATATTTGAAAATTGTGATTTTATTAGGTACTCAGCTTTTTTTTTATAACGGAAAGGGCCCAATTATCTGTAATGTATAACTATCCGAAATAAAGTCTGAGCTCGTCTATGTTATGTTGCATACTATCATTGGTAATAGCCAACAGGTATATTATGTTAATTAATTTAGACATTATACCTAAATATTGTTATTAAGTAGATCATATATTAATATATTATATAGTTATCTATATAGGTACTATGCTCCTAAATCGTAAATTATTCATACATATGAAATATCGGGTATTTATGTTGTATTATCGTTAAATGGGCGCGAACACTGTGAACCGTATATTATAGTCCTTAATAATATTATAAACCAACTGATCTTTACACGGAATACCTACTAATATATTATGCCACTTAAAGCCAGTCCGGTCCTATTAAAAGAAACATACTCAATAAGAATCGTATTATTTTGTATGCGTATAGTATAAACAACAAGAAACATTCGAATAATAAGTAATAACATTGATAGGTACCTATATAAGAATAAATTGCATAGGTAAAGTTTAAAAGTTTGAACACATAACAAATAAATAACTATCGTCTATAGAATACAGATACTTTACATATAAATTGTATAAACTATGTCAATATAGGTATAGTAACACTATTATATTCTAACTACTTAACTAGGAGGTATATTGTAAATATTAAAAAAAAAACAACATATAGGTAATATAACAACGAAGAGAGTGAATAAATATTTTATACATAATTTATTATTTAGTACGATTTACCTTTTAAGAGTAAATGTACAAAATAACATTATTATGGTAATACATTTTTAAAATCGTAATTTGATAAAAATTTAATAACATTTAAACATAATAGTGAATAATAAGTATACTTATCTAGGTACTTAATAACAATAATAACTTATTTCAATTTCACAAAAACTATTTCCAATAGTATAAATAATGTTATAGGTAATTCTAATGATATGTAAATGTTATACAATTGATATGTATCAAGTTAACTGAATTGTTGATTCAATTTAGGAATGATCTTATTCTGATATAATTTAATGATTAATGATATGTAATTTTCAAACAATTTATGTTTATAACAAGTTAACATAATTCTTATTTAATTATAGGGATGACCTTATTGTGATATAATGTAGTTAATGATATGTAAATTTCAAACAATTGATATGTATTAAGTTAACATAATATTATGAATTAATCACGGAAAGTATGAATGATATTGTAAAGATACTTATACTTAAATTAAATTGATATATATTTTTTTTGTAGACTTAGTCAAAACAATATTAGTCTCAATGATTACAGAAAATTTAATTGATATATTAAGTATAATTTTATGTGTAGATAACTGTAGGTACCTACTTCTCAAGGTAATTATTTTAAGTGTAATTGTTGATCACTACAGTGTGGATATTCTCATAAATATTAAACCTTGGTATTGTTCAGGAATACAATTGCTGCTAAACTATTTGAGCTAGTGGTAGTAAATAAAGTAAATATACATATAAAAAAAAAATAACAAATAACATTAGATAAATAGCAATAATATGACTAGGTAGTTAGTTTCTTAACTATATTATAATGAATATAGTTTAAAATATTTAACGTAAATAATAATATTAAACATGTAGGTAGTCGTCAACAATAATATAATTTTCAATTTAGTATTAAAATAAAATTATATCAGACTACTATAAACGTTTTAAAAAAATTATTTATAAACTTGTTTTTTAAATACCTACATTATGAGAATCCATGTTCTTAATTTTATATTTTAATAATTCAATCATGCCTAAAATCACTTGAAACATAACGAGTCCATAAATAGTAACGATACAGTATAATTAATATAACGAAAAAAATAAATTTTAGAGTTATAAGTTTTAAAAAAATCAGTAACATTATAAATAAATAAATAAATAAATAAAACAATAACGAGTGCTTATAAACTTTAGGTTAGTTTTTGACGTGGTAGAATATGAATAAATTTATAACGACGCAATGCACTGTAATGCATTCGATAAATGGTTTAGTGTTTGGTAACTAAAAATTTCAAAGTGAAAAGTACAATTGTACAAATATAATATTGAACTTATTTTATCACTCAAAGATATGTATATGGTACTAAAGATAAGATGAGAAAATTCCAAATACGGATGCAAACAGTATGAACAATGTTGACTTAATTTCTTTTCATGTATATCATTTTCTGCATTGTCATCAAACTTTGTTCTAGAGCCACAGTAAAAGCATTGTTGTTTGTGGTTTTAGATGATTTGAACGAAGATACACAGAATACCAAAGAATTGCTTTGGGGATTATAGGAAACGCCATAGCCGTCCGGCACAACTGGTCCATAGCCCATGAAACTGTCCGTGGAAGTTAATAGCTACAATAAATAAAAACACAAAACAATAGGTACATTAGATTATGGTAGGCACCTAGATAAAACCCAAACATATGAATTAAATATGTATCCTACATACAAATATCGGCAATAAACAAATTACAAAGTATGTACAATTTATGTTTATGATATATAATATAGTCACTATATTGCGTTAAATAATATTAATTGTATACCTATTAAAAAATAATTGACATTTTTCGAGTAGAGTATACTAAGCAAAAAAATAAAAATACGAGTAAATTAGGTGGTAAAAACCAGATAATACCTATGCTTTGTTGGTTAGGTATCATCAATAATCAATAGCTATCATCAATATGCAACTGGTTTTATTATTTAGGTTCTGTAGTGAATCGATAAATTAATTTGTGCTGTACGTACAATAATATTTTATTTTATGTAATTTAGCCATTTATTGTAGGTAGGATATTATTAGGTGTGTTTCATATTTGTAAGTTATCTAAGCGATATAAGCTACTGACGAATTGCAAACAAATATTGAAATGTATGGCACACCCAATTTTAATAAAATCGATTTTGGTTATTGTATTGTAATAACCCATTTTTTATGAAGCATTACTTATTTCAATTGATGGGAAATCATTTTCAAATATTATGAACATTTCCTAGCTAAATATATTATAATAAAATATATCAGCTACTTTGACAATATTTGTTTCGAGTTATTATAACTTAAGATTTTAAATCTATAATATATATAACATTTGATTTCGAGTTCATTTTTATGTTATTCCATTGATACTTGTGTAATAATCAACACTTTTCAAAAACCTAACCACTAAAACTAATGTGATTAGAACTCATCCTATAACAGAGATGTATGAAAGGAGTTAGATTTGGCGAAAAAAAATAGCTTACGTTTAATATTGGTAGGAGGTAAATTATAGTTACATTTTGTACCATAAATTATTGTCATTCTAATTGATGTTTAATTAATTAATGTTTCTCACTTTCGATTACACGGTACACGTATACATTGAGTATAATATAATATAAAATTAATACTCGCAAAAACTTAAAGGTATTATATTATAAATTATAACTAACATATTATATAGGTCTGAAAAATGTAAAACAATTTACTTGACTTGTTGATAATGAAAAATGATTGGCAATTCTAAATGAATCGTCTTCGAATACTGGACACGATATGGCATTTTCTCTTGCTGCTTGTCTTAATCCCAATAAGTGAGAGTCTATCCCCATACCGAGAATATTGTCTATCATGATGTCAGTTTGTTTTTTTACTGCAGTTTCGAAAAGTTGAAGTTTTTCGTTCTAAAATATATATCACGCACAATAGTTAAGTTTAAAACAATATATTTGACTTAATCCTGAACACTTTTTTATCAGAATTTAGTTTTTAAATAGGTATGTGTATAAGTAAATATTCCATGTGTCCACCAAAACAGGGTAGGTAGGCACACAAAAAAAATTAAAATTGTGGCGAACGCACAAAATACATGAGTTAAACAATTGTAAGTCATAGGAATTTAACTTTCATAAAGTCATAAAACTTTATATTCCCACAAACAGAATTCAAAAACATTTTTAGGGTACTGACAATATTGAATAATATAAGCAACTGAATTATAGAGTGTACCCTGCTTTTGTGGACACATGGTATAATTAATGCAATGCCGGGTCTATCTCTAAAAAATGGTTGTCAACATTAAACGATGACCCTAAACATTATTACCTGAACAATTTTACTCTTTCTCTATTTATCTGAAGGTTGAATGCTTTTTTATGTATAAATATCAACGTAGCTTATCGAATTATAAGAGAAATAATATAACATTTTAAAATATTACTTATGACTCGTTATAAGTTATGTTACCACATCATTTTTTTATTAAACCTTAATTATCTTCATTAAACTTATCAAAAAATTAAACGTTGACTGGTACCATTCATCAGTAAATAAAATTAAGTAAAATAATATTGTATACAGTTCTGTTTTTAGATTTATCAAGAATGAGATAATACCTATGTGGCTATGTTGTATGATAATTCCTAATCCTGGTACTATTGTTGAATGACGACTGGAAAATGACCGTTGGACGTTGGTCGATATAAGTCTAGTAGTATTAAAAAGGCAAGGATTGGGTAAAAAAAAGAAAATTTAGACTCGAAGTCTGGGTTGCTAAAGGCCAGTAGAAAGTTAAATTCCTAGAGTTATTACTATTAATAATATTGTACTTGTCTTAACACAAGTTATATATTTTGTTATTAAAGACAAAATAATTTATCTTGTGCCTCTGTTTCTCGATTAGTACTTAGTACATTTGCTTAAACTGTTTAAAGGTTCTAATGTTTTAATTATATTTAGTATAATTTTTATTTTATATCCCACACATACTTAATATTGTGTTTATGCATTATACAGTTTAACTAGATACCTACCTAGCCAATTTGATAAAATGAAATATATTTTTTATTATACTTCTATTTAATAATAATAATTTATTTAAACTCAATTCATATAGGTAACATAGCGGTGCAATGCATATAAGTTTATATAAAGTTTCTTACATGAGTTAATTAGGTACCCGTCTCTTTAAGCAAACTTGTGGCTTATTTAGTAAGAATATACATACATATTAATAATAATGTAATAACTATTAAGTTACTGTTTTATTATGATAAGTAAAAAAATAGTCTTACCTTTTAAAATTTTAAATAAAGTAACTAAATAAAAATATATTTTCTGAAATGAAGGTAGTGTTACCAAATGTACCTATAGCTGTTCAAATAGTATAGTGTACAATGTACTTATTAAAGCTGAACATCGGTTACCTATATATTATTTGTTTTTTTTTATTCAAATTTTGGTATACATAAATATATTAATAATTAATAGCGGGTAGGCTTATACTAATTATTGATATTGATAATTATTATGAAATCTTTAGTTTTATCACTTATGTAAATGTTTATGCATTTAAAAATAATTTGAATTTATTACTCATGATATTGTGCCGTACGGTACCTAACTTTACCCTTTATTAGTGTTTTATTAGCTATATTACAACGGTTGTACTTATATGAAGTTTGATATTTGGTGATGTCACCAGAAGAAAGTTCTTCTCTATCTTTACCCCCATCTCTTTCTCCTCGACAACCTCTCACCGACCCACATATACTTATACATATACAGATGACACCCGGCACTGCAGCGTTTCAGTAGATTATTATTACATCAGTCACTGTATAGTATATCTTCTTTGTGCCTAATATGCCAGTTTCGGTGACGGCAGACTGATTCATTGCCTTAGCCCATTCCAGTGCTTCCACAGTCGCCGCCCGTATACAATCCACTCTACCCAATCGGAAACGTCTGGTGGAGGCGCTCTCATACGTAGCCACCAGTTTACCGTGCAGCCTGTAAACATAGAATCGACCGCAAGGTGGATGATTAATTAAATACAGAGAATACCATAATTTTACAGTTTATTAATTTATGATTTTATAAGATTAATATTTTAAATAAACAAGTGAGCACAAGTCTATTGTTTGTTATGATTTAAAAAAAGAAAAAATAGTTTTATCAGCCAAAATTATGATGTAGGTATAGTTGATAAGCTGTTTGCTGTTATATACTTACTTATGATAGGCTAATTGCATTGCAAGTTGTATGTAGACATCTGGACTGATCTTACAAGATTTTATGAATTCTTTTCCGTATTGAGTAAATCGGAATACATGGAAGTTTAAATTTTTGACTAATCTAAATATTTTATAAACAAATATGAAAAACGTATTACATTTTAAGCATTAATTGTAATAAAAAAGCTTATTTTTCATTCTATATATAACATGTACAACATAGTCTGTTATATATTATTATTATTAATTAGTAAATTAATAAAATAAGCACTATAATATATAAATATTTGTTAGAATATTGTTCGAAATAATGTTTTTAATAAAATTAATATTTATAACATATTTTGCAGGTATGCATCATTTTCTTTATTTAATAATTATTTCATTCCAATAGTCGGTAGTTTTTGATATAACCATACCCGACACGAAACAGAATATAATATTATTTGTTTCTGTCTTCTGAACAGTCCCTACTAAATTACTGATTTATTTAATAATTAATAATTTATTAGGGGAACGGAGTGGTCGAGCAGACTACGGCGTCGGTCCCGACGCATACTGTCGCCGGTTCGAATCTCGACTATGGGCGGCTTTTCTCTCTGGGCAGGCAACTGTCCCCGACCGGACATGGCAGAAACCTAAGGATGCCCAATTTGAAATTCTGCCAAAACCAAACAAACGTGTTTACCAACCTACAAACCTACCAACCTCCCATACAAATAAACAAACAAACAGCTAATTACCGGGCTTAATGACCAATAAAAAAAAAAAAAAACAATAAATAATTTACTGTCAGCAGAAATTTAAAAATATACTCGTCATAAGCTACCTGCAAAGGGACATTTTAAATATTGAGCGATACGAAGTGAAAAAAAGTATTAGTCTCACAATATTTATTTATTTTTTATTATTTTTGTGAACATTTATTTTTTTATTTTTTTTTATAGAATTATTTACAGTGCTCAGAAACTTTTATACAGCCCCCATATTTCTATGCAAAAAAATGAGTCTAGATATAGTTATTACCATATTATATTGAATGTGCATAGAACTATAGTTCTACGAATTTAAACATGGGTCTTAAAATAATATATTATTTTATTTTACTGTGAAAGACGTATGTATTAATAATCAATTTCATAAAATAATAATATCTTACTTGTCCAAAACAGTAGAAGCATCAGCTATGTGTTTTATGAGTTCATTATTAACACTCCATATGAGTTTTTCTGGTTTTTCTGTTGATGTCATTATATCTATTGATTGTTCGTTCAAGTCTTTGGTACTTTTAATCAATTTTTCCATTAATTCAATAACTGCAATTCCTTCAGATGGTGAATGTTCGTAACATAATCCATTTGCACCGTCTCTTCCAATGACCAACTGTATAAATAAAAGTTTTTACAAAAATATATATATTTTTAATTGTATAAGTTATTATTATGTATTGTTTACTTGTATAGTCTTGTCAAACCAGCGGTTGCCAGAACAGTACTCACTACCTCCACCGTGGATCATTTGATGCATCATGTTTGTCTCGTCTCTGTCATTCGATAGTCTATAGCCTTTTGCACCTACTTTACACGTGGAATTAAATTCCAGACCAAGTGGTTCCAAATCGTAATTGATGACAAATAAACAACGCTCGATTAATGCCAAATTATTGCGATTTGAAGCACTTTTCATCAACAACTCCCTGCTATGCGCCCAGTCGTCTCTCTTTTGCGATGTTAAAATGCCCACCGAATATGCACCCGCAGTGCCAGCGGTTTTTTTAGCGTCCATTATAATGTTCAGTAGTTTTGTCACAATTTCTTCTTCAGTTATGGGAGTTGCGTCTTCGCCCGAAGTTAATCGCAACACGTAGAACTTAAGACAATTAAGCACTTACTTAGTAAACAAAAACTATGTTTTACTTTAGACAACAATACGATATACCTGTGACTTGCAAGCAACTATAATGTGAGGTCTTGATAATGTCAAATCTGATTCGAAGTCAACGAGTCGATCCTTAACTAATCCTGGTTCCCTATATGATTTCATTAGTCTATAATACTGTGCCATGCATAACGGTTGTCCTTTTTCTCTGGATGCAGCTTTTTCTACAGGCAGTTCTCGTCTACATCACAAAATTTATGTTTTATAAGTAAATTTATAATTAATTTACGTATTTCATTATTCTATTAAAATCTATATTAGGTATTATGAAAAAAATATTTACTTGTCCAATATACGTTTGAAATTCATCATTTCAACTACAAATCTAGCTGAAAATTTGGCCATCTGCGTCTCTGCCGATAGATTTGGTAATGGTGGAAATACCATTCCGGGATTGGAATTAACTGGCAACGAAGATTGGTTACACAGATACATATCGTGAAGCCACCAATCATACACCTAAAAGCAACTTGTATTCTGTTAATTTTATTATTATTTTAAAAAATAATGATTTCACACATTTTAATTTCCATCGGTCTAGTATAAAACGAATACAAGTTATTAAATTAACTGGACAATGATTTTCAATAAATAGTATGTAATGCCATTGAATGCAACTAATGCGAGAAGATTCCGTTAGTTTCATGTAACTCACTATGTAAGCTTGCCAATTTTTTCTTTTGGGTTTATTATATACCTACATTACACTATGTACACATATTATACTTAGTAAACGTTTTTAATGTTCATTCTAAGTTGGGAAATTCGTCCAAATTTATCATGTCAGCTGTATAAACCCACGCTCAAAAAATATTACATTTATATTCATACAAAATTGGGCTTTTAGAATTAAGTAAAAATCAAAAAATGTGTTTCAATAATACAATTATTATGATCACACGGCGTTCTAAATAGGCTTTTTAGGTACATCATTGTCGTGTGGTCTGTTTCCCCGACATCTTAAAAGTTATAATATAATTATGCAGGTTTGTTAAAAAATAATAAAATGCCAATTAAAATTGGTACTAATTATAAGTGAGTATTATTATAAGTATGGAGAAATTAGTTTAATATATAATGTCGTTTACGATTGAATAAAGTTTCCAATAATAGCTGGGAGTGCAATAATCAGCAACATATAGTTTTATTTTAATGACAAAACAGTACCTAAATTAAATTATAATTTATAAATTAATAATTATTTATTGGTTTATAAAATAGTTTTATTAAAATGTATAAAGTATCTAACAAGTTACTCTGCAAAATTGTATCATGAATTAATTATGTTTCTAATTACTTTTAATTAATTAAATTATCATTAAATAATTATTAATTTTGGTCTATTCCTCTAGTACCGATAGGTTAGGTTAGAAAGTTATGATTTCTAAATAATTAATTACCTATTTAATTATCTTTAAAATAATATTAAAATAACTATATTATATTTGTATAAAACATTAATATGGTTACACTTAAGTATTTAATTATTTTAATGAATACTAGTTTGATAATGTACCTCAAGTATTTTATGATTAATATATTTGTTTTTTATTAGAAATGTATTTTTTTGTTTTTGCCAACCTACCAAACTCAAAATTGTAATGTTTTCATTTTATTACTAATTATTTGGTTTTAAAAATACGACTAAATACCTATCATCATATTGAATAAAACTTACTGAAATCATTATGAAAAATTATGGGTCGACATTTCACCGTAAATTATGTTTCCACAGTAATTATTTACCGTAATTCATATAACGCCATAACGGATACACGGACATCCGACACTCGTACACTTGGTATACTCGTACACAAATACTATAATATGTACTACAATATATACCCTAGACTATTTATGCACTTTCATCGACGTTTTTGTTGTATTATATGTCATCGAGATTAAAATAATTTTTAATAGTAGGCAGGTAATGAATATATTGTTTGATATATTGTTTCATCTATCAATCAGTTGATAATTATTGTTAATTTCTATGTTTAAAAAAAAAATGTTTTTTTGTAATTTTTTTATGTTCTTTTTGAGGTGAATTGTATTGACGTATATTTTAATTTTTAGTATTTTTCACTACAGTGGTTAGTACATTAAGTTTAGTAAATTGTCAACTAACATTCCTTTAATAAAGTGTAACCGAAATTTAAAATTTTTTTTTCTCTATTATTTATTAAAAACTAAATAGCACCACATATTGAAATAACTTTTACTTCAAAACAATGATTAGAATTTTGGTAAATTTTTAATTTATCTCATTCACATTATCGGTAAATATATAATATTATAAAAGATATAATAATAGTATGAACTGTTTTTGTTTAAGCATCATAATAGACTTTTAAGTAAACATTTTACTTTTCACTATTCTTATTAGTTTACAACGATGTATAACTGTATAAGTGTTGTATGTCACTAGCAGTTGTTTTTAAACTTTAATTTTTTTGTGAATGAAGGTAAGTGGAAAAATAAAAGTATCAATGAATTTTGTAAATAGTAGTTTACAATAATTATGGTATGGATCTAGGTATACATAACCAAATAAATTACTAACTTCACATTTTAGTTTATTAAGATGTTTTAGGGGAATTACGTTTTTCGTACAAAAGAATAAATATTTAAAATCTTATTAATAAATTAAATTTTGTTTTTGCGAAAAAGTTTACTTAAATCAGCATTATACCAAATAATATATTTTTCAAATTACTTTAATCGTACCAATTGGCAGTTCTGAATTTTTATTTAGTTATATAGGTTAGGTTAGTATATACCTATGCTTGATTATATATATTTGTGTATAATATTATAATAGTTTTCAGGTAGGCAATCGTCATTCGTTTTATTGTTAGGTATGTATACTTAGTGATTATTATGTATATTTTATAGAAACGAACGGGGAAAATATATTTTGACGGGAAAAAAGAAGAAGGGTAATTTAGCAGCTATAATTCTTTGGAGGCCCTAGGGGCCGTTATAATATATAGGAGCTATATAGACACGAGCAAAGGGGGTGTAATTCGTACGGTACCCACCCGGCGGCGGGGCTAACGCTATTCGGTCATTGGCAGTCGCATCGAGACTGCGTGCCTCCAGCGTGGGCGGTACAGTACATCCGTTCTTCACACACATAATATTATCTAACCTCAAAATATAAATAATAATAATAATAATAATAATAGTAGTAATAATAATAATAATTTAAGGAAAACAATACAGTTATGATCGTTCCGGTAATACTTGTATAATAAATTGCGTGATAAACCTCGGTAATCTTTATTCACGACCAGTCGCCGTACAGTAAAACGCCGCGTGAATTATTCAAAACCAAACCCCGACGACGCCGCCGTACACTTTTGCAAGGGGTTGTTCATTTGTTCGGGTCAAAATAAAATCGTAATCGGAAAAAAGATAAATATTGCACGTTATATTGGGGATAAAGAGATCGAGAAAGAGACAAAAGAAATCGGTATAGATACGTGCACTAGCTCACCTAGGTATCTAAATACGCAGATCTCGGGGATTACTCAAGTAGAAATGTATGTATATAATATATTGCAAACGTCGGCACTAGGATCAACTAACCTTAAATCAAGTTATATCCATGCCACAATGTGGGTGCCGGTGGGAGCTTACGAAAAAACTACCGATAACTTATTGTATACGCGACACTTACACCGAATAGTGTAATAAGAGCTCGTAAAATTATCAATGTGCTCGATCTTCTATGCTCCACTTGTAGGAAGAATAAGAGATGCAGTTCGAATCGTGACTTATCACAACTTGGATAAATGCAATACACTCGTATTTTTTGAGGTGCAAGGGAATATTATCACAAAGCCTATTTTGAGTGCTAGAATAATAAAAATAATAATAAAATTCATTCAGGTTTATAAAGAACTTTGATTCATTGATATTGTGTAATAATTATTGATTATTTCATTTATAAATTATAATATTATTACAATATGCGTGTATACCTGTAATTTCCATGTTATAAAAAAATAGTGAATTTTAAGAAATTCACTGTAAACAATTTATTACTGTTAATGTATGTTCTATATTAAGTATTATGGTTAAATTATTTTACCCACTAAAAATTAGGAAAAATTCTTGTTTAATTGTAAATCACATTTCTCGTTGGATTACTTTCATAATATTATAACTTTAAAGTTTAATGATTAAATATTTAAATGGTTTGTTTTGTTGGTACCTACGTTATGTTTGGAATATGTTGTATTTTAAAAGAAAAATTACTATAATATGATATAGAGTATGGTCTTAAAATTTATAAAAGTTAGCCTAACATTTTTTCTTGGAAGGTTATAAAAATCTTATAAATAATAATTTGAATACGTGACATGTTCAAAGAAACATTACTGTATTAATTATTTAAATAGATCAAAAGCTTATAAAAAATGCCCTGCAGCTAACGATTTTTTAGATTTCTTAGAAATAGGTACCTATAGTATATAAGTGATATAACATGATAACCTTTAGAGCGAAGGTAGACATTTTTAATTAAAAAAATGTATTTTACCGTATTAAAATACTACAGTATTTATTTATGGTTTTGACAGACTTAAACTAAAAATTAAATTGTACAGCCCAACTCATTTATTAATTTATTGAGAATTTCCACGAATTGAACATATTATTTAACCATCAGATAACTTTAACTGTGATATAAAAATAATGAGTTTATCAAGATATCAACGTAGGTAACATTGTTAAACCAATAATCAATGTCACTAATTAGTTGAAATTGAATTACTAATCTGTGTGCAGAGCTTAAATTGTAATAGTATTAGTGATAATAGTTATGAATAGTTATAGATTTTTATTTATAATTTAATATATTGGCAGGGTATAAAATGAAAAAATGTATTAATAATTTCAATATTTCTTTCCTAGTGCTTAAAATTAATTTGATACCTTAACAAAAAATGTTTTTGTCATTATATTATGACTTATAATTATATAAGTACAATCTAATATAAATTTGTATTAGAATTTCACACCGAATTTGGTTATAACGTTATTTTATTATTAAAACTTATTAAGTTGTCTTGGAAAATTCTAAATAAAAAAGCATATCAACGCATGTGTTGTCTAATTTGAGTCTATATCGTTATCATTCGAAAAGTACACAGTACACACAAATAAAAAACATGCAATATTATTTATATTTATATTTTTTTTTCGTTTATTGAGAATAAGTAGTAACTTCTCTGTGTATGATTATATTATATAATATATATAATATTATTTATGTGCAGGTACCTATACCTTTATTTGTGACCATATAAGCTCACGAGGTTTATGATAGGTAAGTCGTAGGTACACCCATGTATGCTCGTCAAAAATACAGAGCCTTGTTAGAGGAGGAGAGGGATACGTAGGTAATGTTTTTGATACATCATCGCCAGTTTGTGAATCATTTGTCACGGTGACAGTGATATGAAGGGCTCGTCGTCTGCAGAACCATTATTGTTATATGCGTCCATTGCGTCCCATCATAATACCATAATATAATAATATTATGATAGGTTATACAGGTAGGTATATATTTTATTATATTATTTACGAACAGTAAAAGATGATTGGTAGTGGCCCGAGGATAAAAAGTAAGCGCCAAAGATAAAAATTAACATATAATTTGCGCCTTAATTAATAGGACCTATCCTCCAAAGATATGTAATAAAAATAAATATAATTTGCACCTGTTATAATTTAAAAACACACAAATATTAAATATATTTAAAAACATTCAAAATCGTCAATAAGACATAATATGTAATCGTAAAAATCTATATGTTTGTTCATTAAATAAAATGCATAAATCGCCTTTATTCGTAATTATATTTTTATAAAATTAATTTTCACCACGGAATAGATTACACGAATGCTTACTACGCATAAGTTTAGGTATTTACAATATAGTATTATCACACAAAAAGTCAGACGCTCTTTCATAGCCAGATTTGTTGATCAAGACTATATAGTACTATACGTTTGTCGTTTTTGAACGATATGTCTAGTTTTGAATTTAATATCTGAAATGAAGCACACTGCGCACGGGTATCTGGGATTTTGGTGCTTTTATACGATACGATTATAGAGACACAATATATGTCATTAAAACATAATTATATTTTTGTGCAATTTTTCACCTTTGGGTTCGTAGCATGATCGCTATATTATAATTGTACACGTACTATAACCTACCTATCTACTTGTATAAGTGCGTGTGTGACCAAATAATTATATTATTATACCTATAAATACGAAAGCATCATTCGATTATTCGAATGTAGGAATCAAAACCGAAATTGATGTTTAACCAATCAACGTTGCAGTGTGAATAAAATTCCCCGTTTATCTCGTTTTTAGAAGGGTTCCCGGCCCGCCGGGAAAACTCATCATAGAGACAGACTCGTCACGTTTTCTACTAATTGGATTTGCTCCCGGAACCGAAAAGTGTATCCCTCTCTGGCGCTCTCCCCAATTCGTGTATGAAAACTCCAGGGCGTTCGTTACTCCATTATTGTTCACGTGATCTGAATTACATATATTTTTACTTTGATATGCTGTAAAATGATTTATACCCTTTTCGACTATCAACTGTTCCAAACCCGAAATATTAATAAAAAATCGTTTAGAACTTTTTATTTTATTATTATTATAAATGTAATATAATGATAGTACCAATAACACAGTGGCGTACCCAGGATTTCTAAAAGGTAAATACACGAGTGGACATCGCACAACTACAGAATAGATGACATTTCATCTATTCTGTAGCACCACAGTAGTATAAAATAGTATCGTGTATTATTGTACGTCAAACTTGGACGGTTTGCACAGTAGTGATTAGCGTGAACGGTAGTTTTGTAACCCTACTACCCTGGCTATAGATAATAATTAATAAATAAAATTGTTATCTATTAGTAACAAACAATTTACACCGCCATATTATACTAATTACATAATATAAGTATATTATCATACGAACTGACGTATACCTATACTCATAAACATACTATTATCCATGGATGTACTGTTATAATAACAATATAAAAATAATACAACCGATATGGGGTGCATCTCGCCAACCCGGTCATGGGCCACTGCCCCCTGAATACGCCACTGCAATAACAGTAATAATAATAATAATAATAATAATAATAATAATAACAATAAAAATTCAACGAGACCTACTCGCATCAGGTTCTATATACTCATACTAAAAATATCGGTATTCTTGATTCAACGTACCCAATTGTCATGTTCTTCTCTGCGTTCGAGTAATATTTCCTGTAACATTGGACCAGGTCCACTCGTGAAGTCTGCCACCAGCTTTCTAGCATGTTCGTATTGTTTTTCATTTAATATTGGTTTCAGCGTTTCCAGATATAGTTTCGTAGTACGTTCCAACAAAGGCACTGGCAGTTTTGGTAGTTTTGTCTGAAAAATAAAAATGTATGAAGTAGGTACGCAATTAATAAACATTTTCTACTGCGAGTCAAATATATAAATCAATTTTTAATTTTTTTTTATTTCTGTATACCTAATACGTATAAAAAAAAAATAATAATATTACTATATTTTTTAAATCCAATCTTTGTTGTGTTAAGTTCACTTGGAGAGGATAGAGATATACAATTAATGCAATAATATATTTTTATACGTAATACCTAATATTATGAAAAGTAGATACGTCAGTTATAACAATATGGATGTTTTTTTTTTTAAATTGACATATTTTAACACATTTTTTTATAGTAGGTATAAAAAATTGTTTTTATTATTATGTTTTTTTACGTTAGTAACTATTATATTGTGCGTATGATCCGCGTGTTCTTGGTCATAATTCGATTGTTTTTTGATACGGTTGAAGAATAAAGTAAGTTTAATTTTCTAGTCACTGTTATTTTTTTCTTCTGAATGTTTTCGTTTAATCATAAAACTCCCCAGGGCAGGTTTTTCCGCCGCAGCAGACTAATAGAAGACACGTGGTGGCGCATCCCACGGTAGCAAACAAAAACCGCCTTCGTCAAACAAAGAGTCCATTCCCCAAAATAAATTCCATTAATTTTGATTACAAACACAGTAAAGTGTACAGGTTCAGGTAGACGCCATGTCATAAATCATATATTCCCAAATGATAGTTGAGAATAAATTGAATCACTCTAATAATATTCTTAATCATATTAAAAATGAATCATTCGTTTAATAAAATATTGCATATAATTGTTTTTTTATTTGTGTACCTACACTTTAATAAAGAATATTTATTCATTAATATATTAATTAGGTACTAATAATTATCATTGCTAAGTAAAAATGATAATATAGTTGCTAGTATTTAACAACATTATATTTTATTTTATATTATAATGTAATTAATTAAGAATTTTAAATAAAAATCATGTGTTTCGATACAATTGAATGTGGAAATATTTAGTTGGAAACATTAGCATAAATGAATAGATATTGAATAAAATAGAATTTAAAATATTTATACAGCGTGCCTCACAAGTCACGACGTTTGTTATCACCGATGACTTTTTTGGATTCACTGTACTATACAAAGTGTTTCACCAAGCATGCTCACCCCATATTTTCCTCTAATAATAAATCTATTAAAATTCTGATCTTTGGAATTTAAAACGTACTTATAAAGACCATATTTTAAATTTCTTGAGATATTTTGTAATAAAGAATGTCCTGTGGTGATTCAAAGTTCGGTTTTTTTAATGAAAACCTCCCTTTTTACTTAGTAGATAATTTTTTCTCAGTTATTAAAATGTTTCTACTTAGGATATTAGGTATATATTATGTAGGGTAGTCCTTAAAAATGGTTTAAAATTAAAAAATGTATAAAATAGATGTATTATTGGATATTTGAATTTTGAACCCAAATTTATAATCTAATATTTATTATATACTTGGACCATTTTTACAAATTATAAAGCTTGATAGATTAATATTAATTACTAATATTTTCAAACCGCTATAGATTTTATATTATCTTCCAAACCCATTATTATGGACCTATTATCTTTACTACACAAAATAAATCACTCAAAAAATACTACATAGTTTGAATTTTGATTTTGATACAACAAATTTTGTCAACATTTTCACAACAATTTTATCTACTAAATAATGTACAGTAGAAAAGGGAAGTTTTCATTTGAAAAACAGAAACTTTTAACTCCACAAGACATTCCTTAAGTAGGTAGTAAAAAAATATCTAGAATTTTAATATACAACAGGTATTAAATTAAAATTAACAATTCCAAAAATCATATTTTTAATAACTGCATTATTGAAGAAAAAGGTAGGGAGCATGTTTGGAGAATCATCCTATATAAACCGATTTTCTTTTAAAAACATATTTCTTATGTGATGTTATTTATTTGTTTTAAAATTTAAAATTTTTACTACAGTATAGAATCACGTCAAAGTGAACAACTTGAAATATTAGTTCTTAATGTTTTTATCAATGTATTTTGTCTGTACCTATAACTTACACTGACTTACGAATTCCTGTCACTCATTCACAACAATGATTTACCCAATATGCTAACTAGGTACTACAAAGAATAGGTACATTTTTAACGTAGGATTCAAAACTTTATAAGTACCTACCTATATGTACAAAAAGTAGTAAAGTCAGAAATTATTCAAGACATACAAATTGCTATTTATATATTCATAAACTTTCATTATATTGTATATTGTCTAGTAAAATATTTCATTAACAAGTTTGAACATGTTTGAATGTAAGTTCATTCACCACTTTTTAAAATATATATATTTTTTTATCTTAATATTTATACATTTAAAGTAACACTTTCAAGAATTTACAAAATGCCATGAATATTTTAATACAATAGTATCATATACTGTAGCCAGTGTTTAAATTGGAAAAATGTAGTAAAAGAACGTAGAAATTCATATGAAAAAATAGCGTTATTATACTTCTATACTATGTAATAATATTATAGGTATATGTACTATGCAGTTCGTATAGCTCATATAAATACACGAATATGATATACTTACATTTTATGAAAAAATGTAAAGAGTTTTTCTCATATCTAATAGATTTTATTGGTCATTGGAAAATGAATACATAAAAAAAAATTGTTCACCTAAATCTAATAGTTAATTTGAAGTACTTAATAAATGTTAACGTAATAGGTATTATACATTGTTACAAATAATTCAGACACAAATCTAGTCTCTTCTTACGAAAAGTATACTTATTGTACAAAAATAGTAGGTATACAAGTAGGTATTCAAGACTCATATTATATTTTGATCTATTTTTAATCCCAACTTAAATTATGTGTTTTTTTTTTTTTTTTAAGATTTTTTGGATCTCTATTTCATTGAGTGTATTCTCCATTGAATAGGAATGGAAATATTTATCAATAATGAGGTATTGATTTATATATCAGATTTTTTATCGGATATTAACAATATTTTGCGGTTAGTTGATGTGTGACATGGTTATATTTAATTAAATACATTTAATGTAATCAAATAGATTGGTCGGTTTATCTAACGTGCAATTATTTCACGGAGGTTTAAAATTGGCGGTTACGTTTTAAAGCGCAAGAATGTGTGGTTCAAAAAAGCAAACACGGCGCAGAACGGTGTAGTTTTTGTACGCGGAGTGGCGCAGTCAGTTAGGTCCCTGGCAGCCAGGTGAAAATCAATAAGTTGCCCTCGGCACATAGGCCGGCACGCAACCGCTGTGGTTGAATTATATGTAACAATAATTTTACCCTGGGTTTCATTTGAAACGAGGTCACCGGCATTCCTATATTATATTTGAAATTTAACTACCAATATAAATCATAATAAATCCTATTCATTATACAATCCGAGGAAATTCCGAGGTAATATTGTGTATTTCATAATATAAATCATAATATGTATAGGTATACTAAATTCAGAAACACTTTATATAGTTCAATGATATTATTACAATAAATAAATATTATAAATATTTCAATAATATAGAAACTGTACTGTTAGCCAGGCCGTAGGCCGTAGCCAGGGAGTTTATAGTTCCAACCCCACCCCTTGCCCACCGCAGTTTTTACAAAATAATATTAAAAATTTTAAAATTGTTAGTCAAAAACATGTATTCTCTTAACTCCCTCCAGCCTCCCCCCCAAAAAAACCAAAAAATGCTTTGCTTGCTACGAGCTTGATTGTTAATATCCATGACATATAGAAATATAGATCAAAGATTTACAGCTTAAAGCAAAGCTTAAATTGAAGACAAAAAAATGTTTAATAAATTGTTTTTGAAGACGGAAAATCGTTCAAATTAAAATTTGTATTAGTAATCAAAGTTAAATTTAACTGCACGTAGTTTATCATCGTCTACCGAGGCCCAGGATTTCGCTGCATTATTTTTCATATAGAAACCTAACACCATGTTTTTGATATTAAAACGTATTTAATTATTTTTTCCTAATTTTTACTTATATCCAAGACATTTTTTTTTTTAAATTATAACATGGTATTTCAATATTATTTAATAGATATAAGAATTTTGATTTAGTTTTAAAAACTAGAATTTTAATGTAATATTATTATGTAACTAACATTCTCTTGTGACTCTACTATTTTACACAATAGTCAGAAAATGGTAAGTTTTATCCGCATAATAATAAAAGTAACCTATGACGTGTTCATATGATAATAGGTCTATAAGTATTCATAAATTGTAAAACGTTTATTTTACAAATATTAGTTCTTAAATGCATATTGCTTTAAAGCATATTTTTGGTGTTTTTCAGGCAATACAATTTGACTCATAGTTAACAAAAATGCAACTCTTAATACCTATATCTACTTTTTTTTTATATATTACAATATTTATTTATACAATCTGTAAATGTGTTTTTTTACAATAAGTACAAGCGCTGTGGGAGTTGATGGATTGGAGGCTTGAAGGAAGAATCCATCCAGTGATTTCCATCTTACATGGATTGGATTTCGTTCGTTAGGATTTTAAGATTACATAGTTGACAATGAATGTCAAGTATTTTCAAATTTCAAATTGTTGTAGATTTAAAGCACTAATAGTGCAATTAAATTTTAGACAATCATGGGTTTCATGTTTATTTTTGTTATTTTTGTATTAAATTTAATTCGTTCACGTATGAAATTCATACATAAATTTATTTAATAGTATTATGTTACATCATATTAAACGAGTGCTATTCATGCATTCGAAGACATGAAAAACGATGAAAAGTTTTCAGCTCGTTAAAAACTGTGGACCCTATGCTTTTATTTGTTTTGGTTCGACAATTTTGTTTACCCACTGGAGCGTTATTGTTTGTCCAATTTGTTTTTCTGCTCTTCATATCCACCCTTCTGATCCAATTAAACGTACAGTCGGACTCGTCAATTAGTGAATATGGGTACAACACACAGCGCGTAGGAGGGATCTCAAAGAATCCCCCCAACAGAAGTCAACATTGAAATACGATGTAGGTATTATTTTTTCGTGTTCGGAAAACGTGCATTGCTACGTAACATAGTCATATGGAGTGGAAAATTATGCCCTCGTGGAGTATAATAATATCTAATATTTATATAATATATTATACACTCGAAAAAATTGAAAAATGGTGCCTTTATGTATTGGTAGGTATACATCTTACTTATTATATACTGCAGAAATTTATAATTCCGTTATTTTTACCCATACTGATCATCAATATCTACGTAGTTTTATTTCCTATATAAATTACATCAAGATTAATCGGATGTGTACCTAGTCGAACAATGAAATGTTTATAGCGTTAGATAATAATGCTATATCGACCATATTTATACAGGGTGAATCATGAAGGTCTGGCAGTATTACTCTACAATTGCGTTTAGTTATTTCATATTTTCGTGATATACCTACACTGGGCACGTGTTATTTTTATTCTTTTTTTTTTTTATTGAATTCGACGTGCGATTGTCAATTAACCATATATACTACGATTTACGCCAAAAAGCAAACCCAGCAATCGGCCATCTGGACCCTTTTGCGGTGTATGTTTATGGGGTGCGGCGGTGTATATGTATTTGCAATTAGACACGTGTCATGCCGGAGAATTCTATTCCTTTTGTTATGGTAAACAGCAAATGATGATGAACGATAACGCCGTGCGTGGACAATATAATTTTGCCGGTTATTACATTACGCCCAATTAAGTTCTGGTATGTATAGTATAATATTATTATACAGTGTTGTGAGTTGTGACGGAAAATAAAATGATAAACTGCGCGCAGCATAGATAAAACTCGTTATTAATCACTATCTAGGCGTATTTTCAAGGCAATTTGTGTATATAATAATATTACGTAGGCATGATAGGTATACCTACTTAATAAACGTGATCGACTCACTGGTTTGTTGCTGAATTTAGCTGGTTTATAATATAGGTAATAAGCTCAAACGACAGAATTGGTCAATTAATCTAAAATGCCAGATGAAATATAAGACTGTGGGTGATCAAACATGCCATTTTAAATACCTAGTGTTCAACTTGCAGAAATTGTTCAGTAAATCATTGGATAGGTAATAGTTACCTAGGTAGCTAATTAGTAATTAACCAAGAAATTGTCGGAGTGGCTGACGTTCATATATTAACATAATTTATAATGGATTGTGCTTTATTATAAAACTCATTTACGCTTTAATGACAATTAAATTCTTCGGAAACATATAAGAAATCGTTCCTAGGTATTAGTATAAATACGCGTATAGAGTAAATGCAGGTAATTGCGATTATACCTATAATCAAATAGTAGTATAGTAATCACATATTAACAGGTCTGTAAATTAAATGATTTCGCATTTTATTCTGAATTCAAAATAACTAAAAAAACAAATTTGATTCAAGCCATTACCATTCTAAGTGGGTACAACATTTACTTTGCATATTATTATATTATACGTTAATGAATATAAATGCATATTACTGTTTTTTTTTAAAAAAATTTATTGTATATTTGAGGAAATCTTTATGAACTTGGACAAATTTGATACATACTAGATATTTTTTTGAATTTATAGTTTTAATATTTTTTGAATGTACTTGATACTTTTATACATTTATTATCTTTCAACCCATATAACTGGGCAATTATTTGTTTTAGTTAATTTAACAACATTTTGTATATTTTGGAATTTTTAGTGCATATTTCTCTATTTTTGAGTGCCTATAAGTGCATGTATAATTTATGCTTTTTATACTTTAATTACACAGTCCCGATGATATTGTTATAATATGTACAGTGTTTTGATCCTTTTAGTTACGGTTTCAATAAAGTTAATTTACACCAATTATTGAAAATTGAAATACTACGTAGTGTGTCTTATAAATCAACGAGTACACCTACTTACTTTTGATAAATAATTTAAAAAATAAAACATGTCATGAAATAGCTTTTTACGTTGTTGTTGTTGTATTGTCAACCGAGGTAATCGGTGGAGAAAATATGAAGGAAAACCAAAGACGTCGTTTTCAGTACTTGAATGCTTCAAAGGTAATAGGTATATTGTATGTATCAGCTGTGTATAATTGTTGGTTTAAGGTTACCTGCTTAACCGGAGTACGGTGGGTTGTTCAAATATTATGTCGTCGTAATATTGTCTCGTCATTGTCTCCGAGTGTTTGCCGTATAATATCATCTTTGGGTACGTGGAGAGTACCTTTATACATTATACATGTTGTATATGTCATCAGGTGTAGGAGGAAACGCCGTTGGAGAAATATTATAATATAATAATACAACACCGACGGGGGTCGTAGGGTAGAGGTAGGAGAGAGATATGCTCAAAAAAAAAATTATTCATCACGCGGTGGGAACGGCGGCGTCAAAATAACGGGACGAAGGAAGATGATCCGCTGGCAAAGGGGTCGTTTTACACGGGGGTGAGGTTATATATACTATACAGCAACAATAATGATTATTGTTTCGCCCTCCGCTCCCTTTGTGTATACCGCGACACTACTACTATACCACTACTCATGTATATACTTTATATTGTACATATATATATATATATATATGTGTGTGTGTGTGTGTGTGTGTAAGTCCGACGTCGCGGTGCACGTGTCGCCGTTTCCCATCGCTCTGGCAAATACGGCCAACCCGCGCTTATTATATACACATATTATCACACACACACACAAACATACACGAACTTAAATATATATATATATGATATTTATCACTATGTATATATACGCGTCACGGTCGTGTGCGGACAAAGTTTTTTTGTCATGGGGTGCGTGTGTATATAGTGAACGCAGTGAGCGTTGTCTGATATAACGAGTAGGTACCAGGGTATAGGTAGGTACTATTTCTATACCTATTTGATGTAGAATATTAGAATCACAGATATTTGTGTATTGCAAAATATACACCGACAATAATACGCATATCTGCAGCAGATATTGTATAATATTTAATATGTAGGTGAAGGTATTCCCGTGCCGCACGACATAAAATTATAGCACAGTTCTGCAGCTCCTGTATAAATTTAGGTATCATATTATATACCATTTTACATTTGTATGGGTCCTGCAGTATTGCAACTAATTCAAGAACTTTGTATACCAGGTTGGCTCCACACTCGCTTTATAGAAGTGGTGTACCTTGGAGTATTTTTGAAGTATTTTTGTTGAATCAAACATTTTTGACTTAATTTTGAACGATGCCTTTGCTCCTGTTATGTAATATGTGGGGAGTCGATTTCTGCAACCACTAGTTTGGTGCTCATACCTTTATTATGCTCAGTAAAATATTGTTACAACGAGTAGGTACTGTATAAATATATCACCAGTTTTAAATAAAAAAACAATATAGATTATTTTTGGCAGTGGTCGGGTATTGATTTCGAATACAAAGATTAATCATCGTTGTTCTTTAAATATTTTAATATATGTCTAGACGGTTGCAACCACCTCGCCCAGTCACCCAGCAATATTCTTGTGAAGATTTATTAAACGTTCATTTTAGTTAAATTAATATCAACAAAATAATACTTCAGATACTTATCTCATTGAAATTGTATTTTTATTGGTTGTTCATGGCACGCTTGGTTTTAATCAATGTATGGAAGCTACCTATAAAATAATATATGCTATTGTGTATATTTTACTATTTACATAATATATAATATAATATAGTATAGAGCAGTATACGGTATCTAATGGATATTTCGCCTCGTTTACGAGACCTGCGGGCTGCGGACCAGTAAAGGCATTTCATACATAATATAAAATTATTGTAGTACAATCGAGCGTATCAATAACTCGCCTAATACTTACTGTAAATTAAGATTGAAATGTTTAACACTAGTATTGTAAATTGTAATGCAAAGTTTAAATAAAACAATAAAGCCTGCACTATAAATGGAGTAATAGGTACATTTTTTAGGCATCTTCCCAGAGTGGCCGTAAAAAAATATGCAGTATGAAAAGTCGTAAAAAATAGCAACCGGGTACATCGTATATAATAATAAATGATAATATTGCGTTGGCCACGATCAAAAGAACTGTGCGTCGACGAGATACTCCGGAATAGGCATCACGCTAAAAGCATTTTAAAATTCCAAAGGGACTTCTAGGTACAGGTACTAATGTATTATCATATACCTATATATATATATATATATATATATGTATCCTGACTTCATTTATACATATATATACGTGTTATGCGCGATATAACAGTATATATTATGAACGACGAGCAGACGGAATTGGACGTATACATACGCATGTATGGACTGGAGCTAAGCAGATGTTATTATTGACGCAGTGCAATATAAAATAAAGGATTTTAAGGAAACGAGTTTTACTTTTCAGCACCCATTTACCCCAAATCGTGCCCATGATTTATGAATGTATTGAATGTTGTCACATAATACATTCTACAATATTTATACGTATATAGTCATACATATACCTATACACGTCGTGCTATTTTCTACGGGAGATATAATATATATAGTGTTATCGTTGATTTAGTGTATTATACATTATGTACATTTCACAGCAGCTGCAGTATACCCACACGGCCGCACGGTTATGAATTTCAACTATCGTTTATAATTTTCAATTTAAGAGAATTAATTAAGCGATTGAAATCGCAAACAGGATTTGCATGCATCAAGCTGTGCTTGTCTTGCGTCGTGTGAAAGCGCCAAAGCGAAATCAAAATAATATACAAACCATATATATATTTATATATAACAAGGGTGAAAAGGATGCGGTAAATATCGTTTTTTATTTTGTGCATAAATAATAATATATACACGCGGGTGCATAAAACAACCGGATGTAATAACGAGCGGGAGGTAAAAAAAAGATAAAAGAACCGACGTGCAACTATTCCTGCGGGGGTAGACGTCCTGCTGGCTGGCTTTTAAAATGTTCATTAAAAATATAAATAAAAAGAATTTATTTACTCCTGTTATATTACAGTGCGTGGCGACTAAGATAAATGAAAATTCGGCTGTTGGTACCTCGAAAAGTCAAGACATAAACTATGTGTTGAATCACATATAATACAGTTGCTAAAAGAATCATAAATCCACACAGTAAACATATTTCATAAAAAAAAATTATGAGTACCTATCATGTGTGTACGGTGTATCTAACAAAATATCGCATATATCTGTATTTAGAAAACAAAATGTATGCTTGAAACTTGAAGTAAATCAATGTACCACAGAATGCATATTAATATAATATGCTTTATAATAAAACAAATAGGTACCATTTGTGTTATCTGTTTTGCTGCAATAACATTGTCATTTTTGTTTCCCCGTTCCATTATTCTACCCACACAGCATTAAGGAAATATTTTCTTCTCATGATAAAATAATATTGTACTATATAATATATGATTGCATAAAAATGTTAACTTAATATTTTTATAAAGTTTCCGTAAAAATGTCTTGTGAAAATATATGATAAAAATATTTTGTAAATGTTTTTATAAAATAGTTTCAAAAATATGAACTTCTTAGTGAAAGAATATAGCTAAAATATTTCCTAATTATTTACGCATTTTTTAAAAATATTTTGACAACTATATTATTTTCCTGATAATATTTTTACTGTAGTTAGGAAATATTCTTATGCTGTGTGGCCTTGTGGGTATGTTATATTGAAGCTAATAAGGTTCGATTTGGTTATTATACATCTAAGTAAATAAACTTAATTGTTTTGGCGCTATAGTGCTATGCTAGTTAGAATGCTTAAACAATAAACTCTGTGTTTCGTAACTTAAAAATATGAATTATTTGTTCCATTCCAATGTGTCTAATATCAATTAAAATGTCAATAAATTATAGTTTTAGTGTATGGTTTAGATGGTTTAATTCAAATACAGTGGAGTAATAACAACCGAACTTGTAGTATGAAAGTTCATGGTATATATTTTAGTATTGTTTATTTAATGTTTATGCAAAATATGAATGATAATAATTGAATAATGACATATAATAATGCAAAATATGAATATGATTATTTCTAATGATTATCAGAAAATTATTACTAATGCTATAGAGTTTGGTATTGGATACCTACTACCTATCTTAAAAAAAAAAAATGTATAATAGTTTTAAAATAAAAATCCAGCTCTTGCTTATTTTTCTGCATGGTTGACGCAGTTCCAACGATTTTTAATACTTCTACTGGTAAATTTAAAAAATAATGAAATAACGCATTATCAAACCATTTCTCAATATGATAGAATCTAAACTAATAAAATGTTGTAAATATAAAATTGATTTAGTTTCCCGAGGTTTCGACGTTGGTTACCAAAACAATGAGTAGAGGTAACTTTGGTAGTATGACTGAAATAATATTAAATTTAGAAAATCATCTACTTACCTACTTACCCAATTATAAGTTTTGAAGGTTTCCTAACTTATTATTTCAAATACGTGAAACAGGGTTTGAAAGTCTTTATATTTCGTAAATTTAATTCAAATAAAAATGCCGAAAACAAAATACTTTATATCATAAAAACTTATTTTAAGGAGATATATACTGTAAAATTCAAAACATTGTCAAAAATACAGTTGGGAGAGTCACATATTACAGGTAATATGTATTTACTATTTATTGAGAAGCTTTTTTAATATTATTCTTGGATACCGTATTTTTTCGTTCATATTTCTTCAATATATTTTCAATCAGAATATTGTTATTGGCATTTTTCGCTACATTTATATCTCATTTTATTTTATACCATAATTTATTCTATTTTCAATCATAAAAAAATACGATTATTATTCCATGTTGTTCAAATATTTTATTTCATTATAGTTTTGAATACCTCTCGCTTACGTTATTATATTACACGATTTGTGTCTATAATAATCTAATAAAAAACGCCTGATGTATACGTTGTAATGACTACAAAATTGTTTTTATTTTTTAATTTAGCAGGTACCTATAGTGTTAAAAGAAATTATTTTGGTATTTTAGTGTCAGCTAAGAATAAATATAATTTTAAAACCATATTACAGTAAATAATTACATTTTGAGACATGAGTATATTGAAAATAGCACTTAAAATGTAATTTAAAGTTTTTTCATGGAGTTAAAAAGATAACAAAACATAAATATATTTTAGGCTGTAAGTGTCGAATAAATCAGCAAAAGAATAAACATTTTTTTCCTAAATTAAATGCTTCGGAAAATAATGTCTAGACAACACAGCAGTCAACACTCAACCATATATTATATACTGTATCGAATAAAATGCTTTCTCGGAAAATCCGTAAAAGGCTGCATATTTTATAATACCAAATCCAATTTTATTGACACATGCATATCAATTATTATTGCATTGTAAAAATATTGTTACATTTCATATATAGTAGCAAATAATTCAGTGTGAGGTGCAATAAATACGATTTACGCTTTTACAGTATATTTTAATATTATTTAGTAATATAATTAAATTATAACAAAATATAAAGGGTATCATATAATATTACAAAATAATATGACTGTATGAGGTACATGGACATATTTTATACTTTCTACCAAGCATATTTGGTGTATTATTTTTTATGGCATATAAAATATTCTGTTCAGTTATAATTTTAACGGGCGGGGTACAGCGGTATCCTGCTAAATATTATGTTGTTCACTACTCCAACTTTAAATACTCATAAGTATAATTAATTAATTAATGAATCTAAATATTCTGCTCCCGTGTATACAATCAAAATTCAATGTATCTATTTATTTAAAAACGAGTGATAAAACTATAACTATATCTTCTTTTTTCAAAAACGTTGTGTAATAAATAATAATAATTTCAAATTACGTTAATTAATAGTCTTTTCAAGAACGCACATACATTTGCCGATTAAATGACTATTTAGTGATAAAAGAATCGCTCAGCATGATATACCGCCTGCTGCAGTAGCGTATTATTATTATTATTCGTGGTAGGTCCATATTTCGAGCGCGGCAATAAACGCATACCTATATATAGTAGTTATTTTATACAAAGAAAAAAATTTAGAACGAAAATATAGCATAATATTACTTTGCGCACCCGCACTAGCTGCGCACAGTGTAATATTGTACATATTATTATTATAGCACGCCGTGTGTACAGAGTGCAGTTCGTCACGGGGGAGGGGGCTCGCCCGCTCTGAATCGGCTCCGACTATATAGCTGCACCGCCGCGGGACTCGGCCCGGCCCCAAGGGTCATTAGCTATGTAAATGGAAACACGTCACGTCGGCGACGGCATTGGCGAACGACGTCCCATATAATATGTATATATTATCTACATTATACGGCGAGCCCGCGACACTGCAGAATAACGGTGCTAAGGTTTTCCCGGAGCAGCAGCCGGGCAAGGGGGTTTTCCGAGGGGGAAAACAAAAGTGTGCACACTATATTATATATTGTGTGCACATAATACAAGCCCGACGGACTCGCCTCGGATTTTTCATGCTCAACGATTCATCAATCTATGTGTGCACGATGTTATATAATATTATATTATTATGTTTCAGTCGCGGGTTGGCTGGTGTGCGGGAGAACGTTCAACACCCCGCGTGGGACATGCCCCAGTTAGCAATTTAATGGTTGTTGGCGTTGAGAATGATTAAGTACCTACCTAGATCAAAATATGTAATACTGTAATAGAAGAAACAATTGAAAAACATAAGGGTATTGATTTTTAACATAATATATTAAACAATTAATATTTTATTTGTTAGTAGGTATATGTTATGTGGTTTTGTGATTTGCGCATACAAATTTAAATAAGCTATTTGTAGTATACTATAGAGATCAGCTGGTCCTTAAAAAATGGTCAATGCCTATATTAGCTAGAGGTCAGTTTTAAAAATAATGCCTTAGATAGTGGTACCGTTTTCCTATACTTATAATATTATAAGAAATTAATAATGTATAATAATATATTAATATGTATGTGTAAAATAAATTAAAAAACATGTACACACGTTTATTATGACATACTTACAGTATTGATATTATGATACTTAATAAACCTCACTTGAAGTTTAAAAGTTTGGAAAGTAGATAAAAGTAACACAATACACAAATGCATTAAAACGTGTAATACGTTTATTTAAACTAAATAAATACGTTTACGATAAAATCCCGATGGAACCGTAGAACCGGAACTGAACCCTATATGAGTATTTAGTCCCATGGCCAGTTTATTCCAGTTCTCGATACTGGACAGTGATGGTTAGAGCTGACTGAAACTGGTTTTTTTTTAAATAAACGCGCCTTTTTTCAACAAATTTTTATTTTAAATTTTCTAATTCGCGTACACCCAGATAACTTACTAAGTCGGATCTGCGTGTGATACTTGATGATGCAGTAACACGCCGCAGTTGGATCACCGCGCCGTCATCTCCACAGAGAGTATAATATATATAAAATAGGTCGACCCGACCTATAACAACGATGGCAGTTGAAAAAAGGGCAAGTGTAGCCTCGAGGGATACAATGGCAAACACGCGTGAAGGGCGAGTGACTCATTTTTTTTCCTATTTTATTTTTTCTCTTTTCTCTTTTATTTTTTTCGGTCTGTGTCCCTACAAAACGCTTCGAGTAGGCTAGGGGAGCTGCTGGTGTTACGAGTAGGAAGTTTGACTTGATCCACTTTAAATGCCACGGTGAGAACAAAAGTCAACGTTGATTCTTAAAGACAATAAAAATATATAATATTATGTTGAATTTTCTCCTTTAAAAATGAAAAAAATGCAATTTAATTTGTATCTGCATACGTTTAAATATTAACCTCTATATTTTATAATTTGTACTCTTGCCTAATAATATTATCTATATTTATAATTATTACGTACCCATGTAAAAAAATTATTTTATTTGAAATCATGTATATGAACATACTACAAAAACATTATGATATTTTCATTAAAATCATTGTATTATAACTTATAACTTTATAAATATTTAACACTATCCCTATTATAAAAAATATTCTATGACACGCTTCAAAAATATTGAAAGTTTTAACTTTGAATTACTTATGCAAAATTTTCATTGATCAGTTTGATTACTGTAATACATGATTTATTATATAAGTATCTATACATTTAGGTACCTATTTAGTATTTTATTTATTCACTTTAACGAAGTACAAAACCGTTAAACTAAAGATTTTTTTTTTTACATTCATATTAGTACCGGAAATGGTTTCACTTTAGGACAAAACGCTATAAAAGAACTGATTCAACCTAAAATGCTTTTTAGAGTCATTGGCTATTAAATAAATGTTTTTATTATTGTGTCTCGTGGTGTTTTTTATTTTCTTACAAATTTTATAAATAAATTAATTCAGCATGAAACTAATTGGAAAATATGTAAGTATATGACGTATCACACATATTTTGATCGCAATTTATTATTTGGATATACGTATAATATAGGTAGTAAATAATAGTATTAGCGTCGTCTTATGCATTGAAATTAACAAATAGTAAATAATTATAATTTAATAAAAATAAGTATTAGTAATTATTATATTTTATAAAAAAAAGTACTCATGTAATTAAATTATAATGCTGAGAGAATTCAAATTTTTTATTATTAATGCAAAGAAACAAAGAATACGACGCATAAAAGATCCAATTTAAAAGAGAAATTAATCAATTTTTTCTTTTTAATTTCCATTTTTGCAATAACGTTATAATGTAATTAATTGAAGTAATTAAGTTAGTAGATGCTATAATCAAATAATACGAAAATCTGTAACAACAATAATTAAAAAAAACTGTACTGAATACAATATATTTTTATCCAACAAACCATATTACATACACATTGCTGTTAAATGACTATATTGTTTTATTTTATAATTAATATTATAAAAATGAAGTTGAACAAGTATAAATGTTAAATTTTTTTGTCAATAAACTTAATTCTTAAAACTTAAGGTGATTTTAATATTTAAAAAATAATTGTTCACATTTGAAGTAACTTTTTAACAGTGTTTATGCACTTTTATTTCATTTTATCGGATCATTATTGACTGAAAAATTACAAAATACTCAATATCATTGCATATTTTATTATTATAGATTTTTATCTTTATTGCACGATTAATAATTAATATATAAAATAAATAGCACTAAGATAATTTTGTTTAATAATTCGTAAAATAGTAACAATGTACCTACTTAATATATTATACATATGTTTATTTTAGTAATAAGAAGGTACCAAACAAGATATAACTTTAGGGTTCTAAGCACGACCCCAGATAACACACTTACTGAATTTAAAAATTTTTAAATATTTATATTATATATATTTCTATACATAATATATAGTTATACTTAACAATAAATATCATTACAATATTAGTACTTTTTCAGTATCGTTGACGTCTTTCAGAAAATATTAGATTAGTAGACTCGTTGGATAACACACTGAACGCAATATAATTTAATAATTTAAATATTATCTACGACCATTTCTATACAAATATTGAAATATAATATAATGGTATAGTGTGGGATTAGTGAATTTTTGTCTCCAATGCGTCTTTGACTTAACGTTGGGCATCTTATTTTGATCGTCGTACATATTATTAAATGACGGATGAATATAACACAAAAATAAAGGCTATGAATGAACAAAAAAAAGGGGAATGTAGGTAACCGCTACGCTGTTTTGTAGGAGTCGAGTGTAACTCGTAATTGAGTATGTCACTATGTAGGTAATGGATGTGTTAAATTTGAATTCAATGATAAATCATTGCATACGAAAAACGATTCTGAGCGAAGTCGGTCTGACAGCCTCTACCTATTATCATATAAATAAATTGCTATTAATTATTGTAGTATAATTAATTTTACTATTTTACAGTAATACGGTATAAACTGTAAATAGGTATAATAGATAGCGTCAAATTTATCCAAATGTTTTGAAAATTTTATGTGTACGTAAAATTTCAATATAATATAATGATACACGTACAATTTTCAAGTTTTCACAAAAAATACTTTTGAATTTCAACAAAATATTTAAAATCGTTATTCTTGATTTAAATATCGAGTTACGTCCCAATTCGAATTTAAAATATCAATAAAAATACATTTAAAGAACAAAGAAAAATATAAAAATGTAAAATATGTTTGCATTTTTTTACTAATTATCGTGCACACAAAAATAAACACATCATAGCAGAATCGATGCATTTGGGTAAGTTTATCACTCCGCTCAGAATCTAAAAAATCCAAATGAAATAGTTTAATGTCTATATAAGTATTATAACATACATAAATGTGCGTTCAACACGATTTCTTTCACGGTTAAAAATTTGGGGGAGAAAACAACAAAAAAAAAAAAAAAAAAATAGAAACAAATTCACGTGAAATTCACACTGGCTTGTAACACAAAACGGTACGCGTGTATATATATAGGTTTAGAGAGCGCTAGTTGGGGGTCGCTCCGTGAACTTTTGGGCCTCGTATTGATCCAGTGCCCTGTGTTGTGCAGTAGTGTTTATATATATATATATATACATGGCGGCGGCGGGACGTTTGCTCGGTTTTGCCTACAAACGTTATTTTCCCCCGTCCAACACGACGGTTAATTGTACGTGTACGGTATGCCCATGTATATCAGTGTGTGTGTGTGTGTGTGTAGACCAACCCACACACGCAGTAAAGCCCATATATATGTGTGTATGTATTTACTATTTGTTATGTTGTATCACACACATGGGAATTTTGTACGACTGCAGGTATTAATCAATTCCGGGGGAGAAAAAAAAACAACTGTCCGTCCCGGATCTAGAAGATATTATTATTTCGACGCATTGCCCGCGGGGTATAATACGCGTGAGCTGCGTTTTCCGATTTGGAGAAATTCAAATCCGACCGGTTTGATTGCGTTTTGGCCTGCATATCCTATAGGAGAGCCAATATAATATATATACCTATATATCATGGATATTTCACGTTCGATCTCATTTTCCGATACGTTTAGCGCCTCTGATTCTCGGCATGGAATTCGATTATGTCGACGTGTTACACTTCTGCATCGCCAGAAAAACTCATTTTCTTCATTTATCCGCCCCCTCGCGCCCTCCACAAATGGAAGTTTTTCACCCTCCCTCACAGCCACGAAATTACCAAAAAACACGCGTACCCGTTATATGCGGTATAAGGTACCCTATACTGCTGTACCTGCACTACGTTATGTATATATTATTATTATCGCGATAGGTTTTTAAGAGGGCGAAAATGTTATGTATTTTTCATTCATGAGTGGGCTTATAATATTATATGCGTGTAATAAAAAAAAGAGCCCACAATTACTAGCACGCTATTTCATTTTCTTTTTAAGTTACTCATTTTTTATCGGCTTTAGATTTTAATTGTAACTAAAACATTTGTTATGCGAGATTGCGAGACAATGTTTTGACTGTTAAATAGCTTATGATAAAATATAATGCAAAATCTTTATACACATTAAAATATTTTATATTTATTATTTGATTAGAATTTAAATTGCAGTCTAAATTAAAACAAACATTTTGAAAATGTTTAAATACGTACTAGGTACTTATTATAATATCTTTAAATTTGTTAAAATTATAAGGTTTCCTCACTTAAATATTGTATTATATACATTTTTGAAAAGTATTAATAAAGAAACTTCATAATTTTGATTATTTTCTTAACATAATATTTAATATTTATTTAAAATTTAACGGAATTTCTACTGTACATTTAAAGTTTAAGCTTCTAATAATAGTTAATAACTATTAAGCTCATTAAATATTGAGAATTTCTACGGATCAAATTTACAACATCAAATGCATTTGTTCTGTCGTATTTATAAGTATTAAAATATATGTATTATGATGTCGAATAGTGTAATACATTAATATTTAATACCATGAAAAATTGGAAAATACTTTTTCACACGAATGAAATAATGTTTCTAAATACAATACAATGTACCTATTTAGTATTTATCTATTAAAAACATATCATTGAAAAATTAATGTTATTTATATTTATATTATACATTTATACATTGTACTGACATTTTTTTACTTAAAACATAATATGCAATCTATTTTTACAGTCTGTTAACTCAGAATAAATTGCTTTTGATAAACGTTACTAATGAAGATTTATTTTAACTCAAAATGTCGCAAGTAAAATAATGGAAAATGTATAAATGTACCTTTACTATTACTTATTAGGTTATTATTATTAATTTATTGATAATAATAATAATCGATTAACAAATTGATTGACAAATTAATATTGTTTATATAGTGATATAATATAGAAACGAGCAAACATTGTAATAACAAGCAAATAACATCGTAATAAATTATTTAAAAAATCAATTTCGCAATAAACATACATATCATTTATAAGTATGAAGTATCAAACAGAATAAACAGGTAGGTAAGTCAAAAAAAATTCGTTTTGTTTATTTAGTTTAAAGTTTTTTTTCGCGTGAAAAATGTATCAAGTATTTTGTATATTTTTTATGCAATGTTTGTTAGAATTTGTTATGGCCAAAATGTGATTTCTATACAACAACGGCCGGAGCCACAGATTTTTCAGAAAAAGATTGCATGACGCTTTGCGGTAATAACTATATAATTTACTTTAGTGCTATATTAATACCTATACACGTTGTATTAAATTGTATCTACGTTTGTTTTATGGACAACTTACACTCGTACAGCTTTTTGATAATTTACGTATTGATTTATTTGGCCGTGTTGTACGCATGATAAATGAATATACACGTTTTCATCAATCGCACGTTTCGCTTTTAAGAAATTTGATCATTGATGTGCTCATACAGTCTTAAAAGCGAGAGGAATACTGGGCGTGACCGTTGCCCTTTCTTTGGGTCGGTCTTGTGGTCCTGCGTAATAGTGGTTAGTTTTCACTCGTAACTTTATACGTTATTAAATATAATATGTTTAACATTGTATAATGCTTAAAAATTAAAATATTTAATTAAATAATAGATTTAAGTCACGGGAATGGGAACAGTTGTGATTATTAGATGTATTTAATACTTATAGTTTAGTTGAGTCAAGACGTTTTTATTTTATATAGGTATCGAAAAGTAAAAACTAATCTTAATTATTAAGTAGGTACTTCCTGCATGCTTCTTAAAAATGTAAGAGTTTAGCAAACCAATTTGTTTTTATAAAATGTATTTAAACTTTCAAAAATGTTAATGAATCAACAAGGAACGTCTAATCGTGGCTTTTAATCATTATATAAAGTTGGGTAGTTATATTTAATTTTTGATTTCGTTAGATTGCTTGAAACGTCAGTATAACCCTTAATTCGTAAGAAACAATTATTATAAAGTCCAACATACTGTGCACTTGGACTTACTTGGACCACTAAATATTTATACCATGATTATTGATTGCATTCAAAGAATAATTTTTAAGAAAACTTTTTCTTATACCATAACATTTAACATTTCTTTCAAAAAGTAATGGTTAACTAGCACATTTAACTTGTTAAAAATATCGAATTTATGTTAATTTTCCAACTAAATACAATATAATATAATGAATTTAACATAACTTTTAGAATATTTTTACTACCATAAAAAAATATGTTTTCAATAAGCCACTACAAATATAATATAGGTAATTCCATTATATATTTGTATAATACGTATACTAAAAGTTATAAGACTAATTGGTTCTTGTTAACATTTATATAAGAATCTAAAGTTGTTTTGCATATGATTTAATTTATCTTTCTGCAGTTTCAGGTTATTATTTTGTGTAACATATTATACAACTAAATATTTATTATTCAATAATTTTCTTAATGAATTTCCTTCATAATTCAGTAAGATTTAAGATTTAAGATCATAATAAAACTAAATAGGTAACTGCGTTTTCTATATTTAACATTGTAATATAGGTAATCCATAAATATAAAAATATTCACTAGGTAGGTATTTATAATTTTACAGTATTTATATGATTTAATTTACTCTTACCTAAATTTAGTTTCCTAGTAGTATAGTATTTTATAATGATGATCAACATTTAAGATAAGTGTACGTTTACTGCTCGTTTCCAATTTTACTGTCCATTTCAAAGTGAATAAATTATATCTTATAGCAGCGTTATAGCCTCATAGGTTCGCTTTTACTTCCTATCCAAATAATTGAAAAGTCTGGTATACTACGAACTTATTTAATAAGGCGGAAATTAATATGGTAGGTACGTGGTGTTGAGTTTCATGGCAAAAGCTTGCCAAGAAGTCTCCTGGGAAAAATGCATTTATTGTATAAGCCTGCCTGTCCCTTTAGGCCATCGATTTACCTCCTCGTCCGGTGTTCTTGGCCGTTGTTCGCCCGAGTCTGAAGCCACGTCCTTGTCCGTACGTTCCGTATTTAGATTCCACCATCCTTTTGCGATCGTTTCCTTGATATTTCCCCGCCATCCTGCGAAATGATTTTTACGGTTTTAGTATGTTAATAGCTAAATAATGGTATAGACGTTAATTAATGGATTTAAAGTAGGTACGTAATGACAATTCACGCAGTACGCATGCACGCAGGCATGTTATACGTACACTTAACCTCGTATGAAAAAGATAGATCATCAGATCGCACAGTTTGGGTCGCTTGGAGATTTCATCATTTATTATACAACGCGTGTAATTTTGCTTGACGAAGACATTCGCTCCCCTTTCTCGTCGTATAGCTAATTACTCTAATTTGACACTTTATCCCGTTAAGGTGTCACTTAAATAATTCGGCATGTCTTCCCCAATCAAACGATTTTGCCAACAAACGTTTCATTAAAGTAATTACATGGTTATAAAATATTGGTGTTTTGATTTAAACTAATGTAAATACACACACTTCAACGCTACTTTTATTTTCGCAAAATAATGTTTGTATTACATTTAATATGAAGCGAGAGTGATCCATACGATTTAGAATGGTTTGTATTTTTTTAGTTAAATAATAACTTTTCTTGTAAAAAGATTGTGTCAAAAATTGTACGTAGTAAATTATGACTATTACCAGGCTAATTAGTGATTATGTTTATTATTTTAAACTGTAGTTTTCTTAAATGTAAGGAAAAACTGTCAACAAATTATTAGTTTAAATTGTTATATTAGCTGGTTAATTATCCAATTAACGTACTACAGTAATGTATAAATTTGTTACAAATGAAAATTGTGGATGAAAACAAGGTGAATAACTATCAAATTATCGTATTACAAAAATGTAAACATTGAAATTATAGTTGTTTTATGCTTGCCTGTGTTACCTATGTGTATTTTTAAAACTTTTATTATATAATTTAATTTGATCATATTATGTAATATGTAATTTTGGTTTTAAAGCTCAAAATTTGAGTAGGTACATGAGTTAGTCTTGATTTAGTAAAAAGTAAGTATAATATATTAACAATTTACAAATGAAAATTCTTGTTATGACCTACGAGTCTTAAGATTTTTAAAAAAACATCATATATACACCACCACCTATGTCCTACAGTAAAGAAAATGGTGCATAGAATGGGTTTTCTTAATGCTATAACTTTACCTAGTCATTTATTTTAAAATGTATAGTGATAATACACTGGAAACGTCCTGATTTAAAGGTGAGCAAGTGAGACTTACGTTAAAATCCCCATTGGCCTTGTATAATTTCCACATAATGATACATAGTTAATAGTGTAGAGAGTAGAGACATGATGATCGAGTGAGATAAAAATATTATGATTAATGTTGGCAGAGGGGTACTATATATAATATATATGCATTTCAATATTTGTATTTATCTTTTGAACTTCGGCAAACCTTATCTACTATGTCTATTTCTAGCCACTCTCGTGGGCCCAATTAAATGTCTTATGTAACGTACACAGTATATATATGGTCATTGGTCAGTCGTAAAACACATTTAGATAGAGGATTATTTCATCGGCACCCTCGTTGACGGCGGCGTTCGTGCGCTGCTAAAACCACCCGGAGTGATAAAAACCGGAAGGTGCGTTACGATTTTTATTTCCGGTTAATGGACCATTTGCTTACTGGTTACACGCGAGCCACGTTATATAATATATTATTATTGTTCGCCTACTCTCCGGCTGTCAGGTGGGACATTTTCGGAAATAAAAACGTCTTGCGCTTTCGTTTGCACGCATCAATCACTTGGCGCCGGTCAGGAATATAATATATATGTACACGTGTATACGACGTACGGACGAGGTGCCCCCGGAAGTGGTGGTGGCGATTTGTCCCCTCCGGCGCAAAAGTAACCGGCTGATTAGTTCGCTCTGACTCAGACCGTCCCTCTCTCCACGTATAGGGCGCCGTGTAACCCATTTGCCGTGCCATTTTCCCCACGCGCTAGGAGTTCGCCCTCTGCCTTTCGAAATTACTTTCGACACGTTTTTTTCCATCCCCTTTCCTTCCCCGTACACCTTCCTTCTTTTGTGGGACTTGGGTACTTTTTCTAAACGCAATTCGGCGCTATTCCAAACTGCAAAAAGGACGAAAGAAGACTTATATATAATACAAAGTTCCCGAGGATTTAGAGGATTTCCTTCCAAAACCGTCACTATATATAGCCAACTACACAATAATAGTAAGGATATAAAATATAATAGGTAGTAATCAATTTTGTTCTAAACTTTAATTAAGTATGTACAGTGTTTTATATTTAGACATTTTGAATATAATAATATAACATATTTTATGAGTTAATTAATTACATATAACCTTAATAATATATTGTATTGCACGAAGAGTCGGATTATACAAAATATATAATTAATCGATCTACATTGAATTTACTATAATTTATAATATAAAAGATTTACGGTACTGATATAACATAGTGACTTTAAATAAATCTATTTGTCTGTTGTTTATTTTATTTATACTAGTATGTATTTTATACGTCTTGTATATATGTTAGTTTACTGACTGGTGTGACTGAAAAAGACAATCAATAGAATAAAAAAAAAAACAGTATTTGCAGGAGGTAGGCGAGTTAAATAGAAATATAAGGGATGTCTGGCTCTGTCTTTTTCAGGAAACTTTAATGTTTGTTGTTCGAATGTTTTAAGATGGAAGCAAACAAACACGTGGATGAAGGGGAGAAGTGACATTATATATACGATAAGTTATCCCTGCGGCTCTCTTGGGATTTGCGTACACCCAGATGGGGGACAAGGTATTTCGCTTCGGTAGTAAAAACGCTTTTGCCCCACTACCCCTAGGGGATCAGCGGGGATACGGAACTTTCGTAAAATTATATATACCATAATAACGGGTTTTCGCGGCAACGATTCGTTGGGGATTAGGACTTTTAACGGGGAAAACGGTAAAAAAAAAACCACCAAAATGGACATTAAGCTATTAAACTACATTATTTCAACTCGAGTGAGTATCGCTGTGTGAGGTCCTTTTAGTGTTACGAAAATGGACAAAACGGGCATTACAGTTTTTGGTAGATTTAGTAGTTTGTTGTGTAGTGTGCCCATCTACGAAATAAAAACAAATTACGGTAATAATAGCTTTTTTGAATTAGAGAATAATAAATCTGAGGTTAAAATTAAAATTTATGCGAATTCTGAACTTTGTATAGGTACCTATAGTATTTAATATGATATTATACGTTGTGAAAATAGTCTATACTAATAAATTAGTTGTATTTAATTATTTTCTGTAACTGTAATGGGTAACATAAATATTATGTAATAATTAAAACAAAATAGATAGTATTCATTTTTGTAGTTATAATATATATATTTTGTTATTGTCATTAAATTTAAGATGTTGCAAGTTTGCAAGTCGTATTGAACTTAAAACAAACGTAGCCTAATGCTTAAATGTAGGCTTAGATTATTAAAAAAATGTTTAAATAATATAAAATAATTGGTCTTCTTCTCAGAAAATATTAATGAACAACTTAAAATTAATATAATCTAAGCTTTTTAAACCATTGCAATACATTAATTGTTATTCACGTCATCCTGTATATACGGCCGTTAAAAATATAAAAATATATTTTCGAATCATTTTTGAGGCTCGCCGGTTCTTTGCGGGCGATGTCAGCCGGTCGTCTCGCGCATCGCAAGTATGTGCAAAGCCTCGTTTCGTCTCGTTCGGGGCTCCGGAGGGTAATCCACTAATCCCCCATCCCTTAGCTCCCCCCCCCCCCACCGTGGCCGTTAATCCAAAACGCGTGCTGCAAAGCTAACCACGACCACCTACCCTCGTACACATGTACACTGCCACGCAGTGTCCACACACTCACGCACGCACCCACCCAAGCACGCACACACCCAAACACGCAAACACGCACACAACATCGTGCTTGGATTACGGGCTGGAAGAAAGGGGAGGGGGAGGGTAACGCTGCGCCGCTATTCATCAACCCCGCCGACGCGTCTATTGCACCACCACCGCCGCCGCCGCGGGGTCGTGTCACCGCCTGGATCAACGCGGGATACTTTCGACGGGGTTTTTATTAATCTAAATTTTGGCATTGATTTAGGTCCACTATGATATAGCTAGTGTATACGTATATAATATATATATACGGTATAAACACACATATATATATATAAACGCGCGCGTGGTTGTGGTTCGTTTATAGGGCGTAAAAATTACACACGTACCCCTGCGGGTGGGACGGGCACGGCGATAATTTCTCGTCCGAGACACACGACGCGAGACGGTCATAAAAAATATTTAATAGGTATATTGACACAAGCCCGAGACGGAGAAAAATAAATATTATCGATTACATATATATAGAAAGGAAAGGCAGTAGTGCGAAATAAACTTTATCTCAAAATGTGAAAATACATAGCGATGACAAATGCTATGCTAGCACTTAAGACTCCGAATGAAATATTTTATAATTTAATCGTATGGTAGACCTATAATTTTTGCTGTGAAAATTAAAAATAAAAACATGTTTCATTTTTGTTTTCATGAAAAAAATTACGTTTCTGTATAAAGCTTCGCGAAATACTCGAAATTATTATTGCCAAATAATTAAGAGATTTTAACGAATGTAATTAAACATTATTTTATTTTTTGTGGTACGCGAATATTTTTCATTTGAAAGTATGATGAATAATTTAAAATTTGTAAGTTTTGATGCTTCATTTGTATGCTTGGAAAGTAGTTTTTCGTCGCTATATCTGACTTAATTATTATTACTTTTTTCAATTTAAAATAAATAAAATGTTTATGATAATATTTTGCTTTGTTATTATGGAAGACATATAACATTTTCGTTGAACCGTCATGAAGTAATAGCAGATTCATTGCCATAAATTAGTTGTACATTTTGGAGTCCATTAAAAAATATTACCTACTTAATTACAATGTTGCATGATTTGAAATGTGTCCACATTTCATCTAAAAGTCTAACCAGAACCATTAGGAGTAAAAATATTATATGTTACATATTATTTTGTGATTTGTAATCATTATGTTCTTATAGACATAACATGATATATCGAGCAGAGGCGTACACGCGTATTTTCAGGGGAGGTAGGAGGTTATATTAAATATATATATACATATATGTTTTATAAAAACATTTTCATATGGTGAACCCCACTGTGCACGTCACTGATGAGTTATGCTCAAAGTTAAAAACTAATCATAAAATATAGATATTTCATACGGCCATCGATGCTGATCTAATATTGATTTGTAATTCAAATTACTTTAATTGTTGGTAGTAAATAATATAATCCAACTTATACTCATACTTTATTTTTATCATCTTGAAAATCAGCAATTTACATTTTATACTATCTCGTACATTTTTTTAAACACAAAATTGTAGTTTATTAGCAGTAAATGAGTTCCACTTGATATTTCTTAACAAAATTACTTTTTTCTACTTCAACATTAGAAATTTCAACGTAGGTGTTCGCATCAAAGTGTTTTACCAAAATGACAAAATGGTCACACACGGATATGGCGTATATTAGCTTTTTTTCATTCAAATTGCTGATATTTACAATATATGTATTATTTAATTGTTTTATGTTAAAAATGCATAATTACGAAGACATTTGACAACATTGAAATTGTTGGTACATAATATAAAATAAGTGAAAAGTTTTCATGTTATGGGAATGCTAAAAATTTATTTTTCATTCACATTTAATATTGTTAATAATCTACTAGTGACAAAGTTAAAGTAATAATTTTATACTTTTTCCAGGACTATTACTGTTCACTAAAATTGCTTTTATTATTTTTTTTTATTTTACTAAGTATCGCGGTATAAAGATATAACTATGATAATTTATTTATGGTTAAGCCTTAAGCGCGTATCCAGAATCCAAGTCGTACAAATTATCTGTGATTTGCGTAGGCAGGTTTAATTTAATATTTTATATTATTTGCTAGATGGAAAAAAAACCAAACCAAATACTAAGTCACTCGTCTCTTTACAATTGTGTATTTTTAAAAAACATGTTATTCATAATCCTTACTAGAACTTTCACGAACCACAATATGAAAATACCGTGTCTCCAATGCACTTTTCTTTATAATATCCTCTCCAGCCACGGCAGCCACTTCACCGGTCGAATTCCAATTAATGTAATCGCCACGGTGCCCACTTCAACGACAATAATAACAATTTATCAATGGCAACGCACGGTCTGCGTCGAGGGTTATTGTATTGAAAAATCCATATTTTTATTGAACGCGGACCATACGCCAAACGAAAAGCACTCGACGGTGTCGTCGGAAATGTGCCTTTGATGGTCCCATCAGATGATTAAATTGTACAGACTTTTGAACTTGTGCCAAATGAATTTAGGGTGGATTTTACTTTTTTTTGACTAAACTTGTACAAAATAGTCCGACATTCCCCCTCTGCCGAGTTCATAGTAAAATGAAACCTCTTCAGTTTTGACTTTCCGAGGTTGCCCCCGTCCGAGTCAAATTCCACAAAGAAACTAACCCTTTCGCGCGACCGAATTTCGTCGAGATACGTACTTAAAGGTTGAACATTAAATCATATTACATTTTGAATGTAGGTACTTATGCAGTTTGCAAATAAAAGTATTTGGTATAAAGGTACATGTGAAAAATAAACAGTATAAATAATGATATATGCATGTGAGAATAAGTCAAATATAGGAAGTATTCTAGAACCTATACTTAAATAGTGAAATATAATATAATTTATATGACACGATTATTTGTAATACACTTGTACTAAATGTCAAAATGTATAATTGTAATATATAATAAATTGTTTGCTTGGAAGTTGATTTAAAACAAATTAGAAAATATTATTTTTTACCAGTATTAAAAATATTATAAACATTGTAAAATATTACACATACAAAAAGGTTACGATTTTGAATTTTAGTTCCTGAGTGGAACAAGGAATTTGTTGGTTGTACCATGAATCTATTTTTTATGTATATAAATATATAATTTTGTGTCTATTATTATTACATTTTGCTCCTGACTTCAACACCAAGGGTGATTTCTGTTACACAATTTGATTTAGTTGGTATTTTGGGTTAAGGTTAAAATTATAAAATTGTTTGTGATTTTCTTAATAATTTGGAAAAATTCAAGAAGTATCAAAGACAACAGTAAAACAGGTAGCAGCTACCTAATTTTTTTATTTTTGATGACGAGAAATAATAATCAGCTGTAGTAACAAAAATAACTAATACTATCATACCGGGCCCATTAAGAAAACAAATATATAAATTTGTTTTTAATAAGTTGCTTACTTGTAAGGTTTTTATAGTGATTTATAATAAATTAAGTCTGCGTAAAACAAAATCTCAAAAAAAAAAAAATAAGAAGATTTTATGGTATAGGTATACCTACGTATATCGTCCTTGTCCCTTCCTCATACCAACCCATAACACACTTAAAACAACCAACTAATCCAATTATTATCACGTTGTTTTGCACCACAGTACCACACCTTAAAATAGTTATAATTTATAAGTTTATAACTAAGTTAGATTAAACCTGCAACTAACTAATAAATAATAATCACAACGAGTTAAAACAAAAATATACAGGAATATCTGTCAAATAATATATAGTGGTAACTATTTTCTTTAATATATTGAAAGTGATTAAATATTAAATTGGGAAATTTCTGAACTTTGTTTTAGTTTATTAAAAGTAATATTAATACTATATCATGGGTATTAATAAATAATAAACGTTGCAACAATATATACATTCTGACCTTCAGTAACTATAAATTAATTATAGTTGACGTTCGTTTGAAATAAGTAATAAATATTACATTTCGTATTTTTAACACTATTGTACACTACCTATATATAACCATTATACATTTATAATGCTTTTACGTATAATAAACAGACGATATTTCTAATCAAAACATCGACGTTGTTTTAAAAATATTATTTTGCCGTTCTTTTGTACAAATATTTTTTTTCAAACATATAATTACAATTCATGCGTTTTCATAAGTGTTCGTTGACGCATTGTAATAAAGAATACAGCATAATAAACCTACATCTAGACTGTGCAGTGGAGTGGCATTCAAAAACCGATCGAATTTGTTAAAATATTCAAAAGGACTGACGGCAACGCTGTTAAGCTTTTCTTTAGGGATGTTTGTTGTGCAGGGGACATACATATTTAATACACCGGTCAGGGGTTTATAAAGTGTATGCTGTATAGTATGCGCGGAAAAAAAGCCTGCAAAAATACTAACACAATTCAAAACAGTGTAATTTTTTTTTGTGAATATACACATATTATGTATTGTTTATAGCAGATAGTATTCTATAGAATACATAATTAACAAATAACAATTAACTAATACGTTGTACGCAATTGATCAATATTTAAATGCAAAATGCAAAACATTTGATTTCCAGGATAAATTTTCAAAAGAATGAAATATAACATGTATAACTACCGTATTTTCATGTCAATGACAATAATTAATTATGTTTTAAAGATTTATATAAATTATTTATATCTTTAATATGGAATTGAATTTTACCTTTATAAATAATTTTAATCCATTCGTCTCGACTCATCCCCAAAGAGTATTTTATGGTTTAACTATTATAGCCATAATTATATAAAACATATTATTACTTCGTTATCTATTGAGTTTTCCATGTAGCAATTGACGGTACCTATAGTGATAAATTCATTGACGATTCAGTCAAGAATTAATTATTAAATTAACCTTGCACAATGCACACATTTAATTATTACATTATATTATTATCATGAGAAACAACGAGTGTTTAAATAGTACTCATCATATTAATTCCTAAACATGTTATGAGAAAACTATATGATATTACTAAAAAACATCGAACTTGGACTAAGTGGAGCTAGAAATATATTTGCTTTACAATGATGTGTATTTTTAAATTTTTCATAGTATTTCTTTATTAACTTTATTCAACCGTTTACTGTTTTTAGGAAACTTATTTTAGGAACTTATTATAGGTATTTTAAGCGCCTTTTATCCATCAAAATAAATCCTTCAACGAATTTAAACTAAAAACCAATTTTTTTTATGTAATATAATGTTTTATTCAGGTCAGATAACAATATAAAATCATGATCAAAAAAACATTTTAATGGCTGACTAATTGTTCACGAAACAAGCTTTTTGTAATCTACTACTACTTATTTTAACATTCTAGTCTCTAGGATTATAATTTATAACAGTAAACAAGTGTAATAATTGTATTAACTGTTATTTGTATTAAATTACAATAATGACATGGTTATAAATTTCAACAAGATTAAATAACAACTAGATAATAATAATAATAATATTATTCATACAAAGAAGTGTATTAGTAACCTATAAATATACCATTAGTACTTTGCCATAATATTTACAATCGTATTTTTTAATGAGAACAAATTAGTTATTTTCATTAAAAATTAAGATTTATTTTATCTAACATGTTTAGACTAATGGAAAACAGAGTAGTCCTAAATAATAAATAAATACAATTGTTTAGTGTTTGCTTAAATACATAATTGTTTTCATTAATATATTTTAACATTAAACATAATGAAACAATAATAATAAAAAAGAACAAGAAGGACTTAATAATATTTTTTATAATTTAATCAAAATAATAAAAACTGATGAAATTGGTAACAACTTAATAAGTTTGACATTCAATAAATCAAACAATGTTTCAAACCATTTACGAAAAATTAATTTTAGGAATTTAATTTCATAAAAACACATTGATATTATAATTAGTTAATTTGTTTAACAATACTTACTGCAATATTCTACGTTTCTATGCAATAAAATAGATTTATTAATACGAGACGGACGTAGACGAATAGCTAAAGTCATCGATTATAAGTACCTATATTATTTTTTAAATTGTTTACAAGGTAAAGACAAAAATTAAAATTAAATAAAATGTGAAATCATAGTTCACTGTAAATGTTAATATAGTCTAAGTAAACATCAATCTATATTTAATTATTCTTAATATAGTTGTTCTTAACCTATAATCCTTAACATATAGTCCTTAACTAACAATAATTTCGACCAATGATATGTATCGAATTTGGTTTTATGATATGTATGAACTTGGTTGCTTACACGATTAAGTGTAAATATTATTATAGTAATAATAATATTAAAATGTATATAATATATAAAAAAAAAATAATAAAAATAAACATTTTTGTACATGTTTATTATTAGTAATTAGTATTGCTAATTTATGTACAACTTAGTATTTAATGATATGTGTTGATATGATTGGTTACCCCTTAAGATAATTATATAATATCTACTTATTCTACTTATATACTTATGAACTAATAATGTATACCTATTACCTAATAATATAACAAATAATAATTGATACTTGAAAATGGTTAAGGCAAATAAGTTGTAAGTAGTCTATACCGATTAAATTTAATAGATTTTATATTATAGTATTATAATACGTGAAGCTAACATTACAAGCTCGACTTTTCACATGGATATGTAATTTGAAATTGTATAATTGTGTTTGCGTAATAATACATTTCACGAGTTGAAACTCTTCAAATTTAATTTCTGTTGATATGTTTTGGTAATTTTTGAGCATTATGAAAGTACGAAATATTTATAATTTATTTATATATATGCTATATATATATATTAACTGTTTAACGCTGAAAAGTGATATGTAATATTTTATTAATTTTCATAGTTCTGTTTCTTAATGTTCATAACAATGTGTTATTACAAATATTATTAGAACTATGGAAAATAAGAAAATATATACGAACATTTTTATTCAATGCCCGATGGTTAATGGGTAAACATTAAAATCTAAATAATTTAACTTAACGGAAAATTATGTGATATTTTTTATACGTTGATGTTTTTTTACAGAATTTGTCATTTATTAAGTTAGTTTTACCTTTAATTTACTTAAAATATAATAGAATGTTTAGTTTTTAATTATTTAAAAAAGTGATCTAAAATTAGTATATTTATATACGTAAATTATGATATTAACATTCAATTTGTATAATGTAAATTTAAAATAGTTGTTAGTAAATTAGTAAAATGTATTGAATAATTTTAATTTTTTTTCGTGGGAAGTGTATCACTAAAAAATTAGTTTTAAAGTAAAATAAGTATTATTCATATTTTATGTTTCTTGTCAGTATTGTTTATTCGATGTATAACTATTGTTAAATAGGTAATATAAGTAATGTTAATTTTAAATAGACGTAGTTTATGCGATACAAAGTTGATGAATATTGCACTGGATTTAAATAGAATACTGTACTAGGTAACAACTAACATGTTTAATGATTATATTAAACAATATGATGTCAATTGATGATGCTTTGGTGTTTCAATAGAAATTATTTAGATAATATAGAGTGTCTTTAATTGTCTAGCTTAATTTTTGTATGCTATTTATATTTATTAAAATATATGATCCAAAACTAAATTTAGTTATTTATTATTTAAATGCATCGATGCAAATAAACATGTTAAATCTTCTTATAATAGTAACTTATTATTATTTTGTTCTATATAAATTAAGTGTTATGTTAATTAAATGTATTAATCATTAAATAATTTATAATAGCTGATGCACAATTATGATTTAAAATTGTAAAAATGAAATATTCAAATATATTGAATACCAGCTATAATAATAATCATAATTATTAATAAAGTAATTATATTATAAATATTCTAAATATTCATATTTCCCATTAACACTCAATCAATATTTCATTACCAAAAAACAAATAAGGAACGATATAGACCATATAGAATAATGGGTTTTTTCCACCATTAATTTTAAACATGACTGCTACTCGATATAATATTGCTTAGTCTACACATATAATTTGTATTAAGTCTTTTTTTTCCCGAGAAACTATTCATTTAAAAACGGTAATGTGTGATACTATTAATCATCTCACCTTCTATTTTAATACAGATCAATAGTTTCCTCGTTTAAGCATTTCAATGCTGTTGCCTAAATGGATTCCTATCCTGTGCTGGTTGAGATGATCTTCTAAAAGGATTGGTGTCCTGCGATTGATGGAATGTGGCATTTTCATTTTCGATCGCTACATGGCCATCCATATCAGTTTCTGAGTGTCCTTCCATTCTACTATACTCGCTATTAACTGGTATGGGTTGTTCTTGCATGGCATATGTTTGATATTCTTTATCTGGAGGGTCAGCCATAAGTATATTTGCCTCATTCTGGAATGGCTTGAAGTCATAAATATTTCTAAGCCTCATCAATGCCGGAGCGTATGCTAAATTGGAAACAGCTATGATGACATTCAGCCAAGTGAAACCAATCATTTCTACCACTTCACCAGCCACTATAGGACCAATGGCATAAGCTAATGAGTATGAAATATCGGCAATCGCGTAAATACTACCATAAACTGAAACATATCGGACGTCTACAATGTACCCAAGGGTTGGCAATATAGCTGTATCCACTAACGCAATTCCGAAACATATAATGCAGATAGGAATCATTAGAACTTTGTATGAGGTTGAAAAAGGAATTATTAAGCAACTAAGGCCTTCGAGAGATAATCCAATAGCCACCATAAGCCATTGATAGTTCGGGAACAATTTCGATAGCTTTACTGTCAGTATTACACCAAACACGTGTGGGAAAAATGCGGGTAGCCATATCATCCCCATTTTCCAGTTGTCATGAGTAATGTGATCTTCCATCCAGAGTGATATAGTAGGTTCTAAAAATGCAAGTGCAACGTTTGACATCATCAAGGCTCCGGAGCATACAGCAATATAAGGGTCCATAAAGAGTTTCCATATGGGTATGGTTGGAACTTTTTTCAAATGTTTTTGTTCTTTGAGTTGTTGTTTTATGGGTTTCATAACGAGGAGTAGCATTAAACCATCAACAAGACAAACGAATGCTAGTATAAGGAATGGAATTTCTTTACCAGCGAATTGATATAAAGCGCCCCCAAAAGGTGGTGCTACTAGACAACCGAAGCTGATGAATGCTAATGCGATCCCTAATGCTTGAGCTCTTTCATTTTCTTCGGTAAATCGATCAGCTATCATTGCTAAGCCAGAAGTATCAGCAAATGCAGATCCGACTCCTTGAAGACTTCTAGCTATGAAAAGGACGGAATAACTTCTTCCGCATGCAAATATCGAGGTGGATAGGAACATAATGGATAAGCCAATCATCATTGGTATGTCATATCCAATCCGATCGATTAGAGCACCAGAAAATGGATTCACCATGAGTTGTACGATTGCTTTGGATGCAAATAATACTCCAGTTGCTGAATCTTGTCCATGGTGGGCAGGTGGGGTGATCGGATCATCCGTAAAGTTTACTCCCGTGGGGATTTCACCCCAAGAATCTACGTACCTCAAATAATCTGGTATGATTGGCACAATTACCATGTATAGCATGTTGTCCAACAACAATGCTATAGACACGATTACTAGGATCAGTCTTCTTTGAATAACTGGCTCTTGAATCTTCTCCCATAGTATTTCCTTTAACTCGTTGACTTCTAAATTAATAAGTGGCACTTGGAACGTGCCCACAGCGCTCCAACACCGAAATAGTGGATTCCCTGATGGTTCCATGGTGAAGGTTCTGATATCACATTACACGACCTCCCCCGATGAAACGATGATGGAACTCACCATGATTGATCCCAGACCTTCAACAAAAAGATACAAAATAATTGTGTTAGAAAATTAATGTAAAACAATAGATGAAAAATAATGAGTGTATCTCATTGCAAAGGTATGAAATCCATCATGGAAAGTTCTTCAATAATATAGACAACAATAATGCATTAAATAAATATGAAATCTGCACCTTTGCTGTGAGAAAAACTTTAAGAAAAATGATTTAAACAATTTATTAAGTAAACGTACATTTTACTTTGATAATATTATTTACAATTTTTAATGGTTACACTTAATAATATGTATGTTTCTTATTTTAATATTAAATCACATAAATATATACTTCTAGTATAATATACATAGTACCTAGTATAATCTGATAATAATATTATTAATGTTTAACACCAGATCAGTGTAAAAGACGCGATAATTACAGATGCCACATACTCCTGAGGGTTTAGGTTTATTTAAAGTTACAAAGCTGTCAATCGAAGGGACTGTCAATTGCACGCGTAACCTCGCGGCACAAACGATTCTCTTTTACATTTTGAAAATAAATTACATGGCTGCTATCGTAACGAACCGACCCAACAACCTACCCTTTATAATTGAGTTATGTTATGTGAAATATAATTATTTTTTGGCTATGTTTAACACTATTTCTTTTTATTCAATGTACCTATATCGTACATTTATTGCAAAAAACGAAAACAAAAAAATTATTTATATGGCATAGGTAATATTGTTAATAATTTGAAAAAAAAAATGCTGAATAAAGTATAAGTTATCAGTATATTTACGTTTAGTCATCATTTCCCTTAGCAATGATTTTCGTGTTTGTTTTGGTCCCCCACAAACATTTTAGCAAAGTTTATAAAGACATCCACTGTAGTCACTACCCTGTCTCATTATTTTTAATGATGCAATTTGCTAATTAACTGGTCACCATATACATTGGAAGGGAGCAACCCTCCTAGTATGTTTCGTTCATTTTATAGGGTTCGAGTGTCGATAATGTACGTGTTTCTTCGCTCGATGCAGATTCGTTTGACGTACACAAAAAAAACATCAATGAATTTGTATATGTAAAATAGTTCAGTAAAAGAGAAGACATTTTATTCGTCGAGTTACCAACAATTACTCAAATTGGTGAATTTGTTTGTTATTTAGTAGGAACTAACATCTATTTTTATTTTAATAACCCGTAATAGATATTGGACATGTACTTGACTAATACATGAACAACATATTTAACATTGGAAAATATGTAGGTACTTAATCAATAAGTTCAGATGAATTCAAATAAAATTTAAATTGTATTATTCAAATTTCAAGTTTTTAATTTGTAATCAAAAGAATTGTGGTTTTGAAATTTTAAACAAAATTAAATTCAATTATTGACTAAAAATATATATGACTTATTATTAAAATACACTTATTACTAAGCTAAACCTAATCATAAAAAAAAGTATTTACAAAAAAAATAATTCTCAGCTAAACGGACTTTATCTACATTTTATAGTATAATATATTAAAGAAAATTTCCAATCATGGAAAATGTAAATTACTGTTGTATAAATTATATTTGTATTACCTAGTAAACAACCATATTTAGTTATTCAATTAATTTTTTTATGAACAAGTTGAACTTTGTTATAATTTAAATAAAAACCCAGTCACTACAGTTTGTTTAAATTTCTACATTTAATATTGAGTATTTATTCAACATATTTTGCATAGTTTAACATAATCGATGTAATTTAGTAGATTTATTATTGAATCACAATTTTATATTTCAATTTACATACTAATTTATATTACTTACTATTTTAAGATGAAATTGTCATACAAAATTATGCACTTAAAGCATATCTAAACTTATAACAACCGTAAATACATTATATAAGTACTAAATCTTTAGTATCTACCTAATTATTATAAAATACAATTTAATTTGCTTTACGATTACTGATTGTTTGATTAGTTATTGAAATATTCTGTGGTAATTATTTACATTAAGTAAAATGCCAATATTGTAAAATTGTTTGTTCATAATAATGATAACTTAATAAACGTTAATTACATTTTACAAACTTTTTAAAATACATGGGCGAATCGTACAATTAAAATATGTACCTATATACCTAAGTTTATAAATTGAAATAAAAAAAAAAATAAATTGTATTTACCTAAGAAATAAATTAAAAGCTGTTACGCTCAAAGAATTAAAAAAAATAATGAAAATTTTCTATTGAAATGTGTTGGTTTGGAAAAATTGTTTATGCAAACTCTGAAAGGGGTAGCTCATTCTTAACGTGGCGGAAAATATATTTTTAACCGTGCGCACCTAAGTCAATTTGATCACGTTTCGAAAATCCGGTGTTCTGCTGAAATTAAATCAACCACTTCGCTTTTAACATAAAAAAACTGGATTTCTTTCTTTTTGTATAAAAAACTACTGTCGATTTTTATTTCTTTTCATATAGATTTATTTCATATTTAAAATATTGATACAACTAATAAAATCTTTTTTTAGTAAATTTACATGACTACTGTTATCGCTCTAATAATTAAATACCTAGTCAAGTTTAGTTTATTTTTTTTAATTTTAACGGAGATATTATTCTAAACGTGTTATTTTTAAATAATACCTACGATAGGTATCTACATTAATTTGTTCAAATTGTATTATTACTTATCTGAATAAAAGCATCCATATACTTATAACAAATTGGTTCGGATTCAATAAATAATTATTATAATTGCATAACATAAAATATACTATCACAATTAATTGTACTATTTAGTATTTTATAAATATTTAGGATTAATGGAATTTGTGAATGAATAATTGAACGTTTGGCTTTGAATGACAAATATCAAATGTTTGCGTGAAAAGCTTTTTAAAGAACATAAATTAATAATTCAATTATATTGAGTATTGATGAATTTCCTAGAAGGTTCTATATTATTTCATGTATGTCTGAAATAGTATTATTTTTTTAATTTATGAAAATAAAGTAAATGGATTAAATTACAAATCTAAAAAAAATAATAAATAGAAACCGTACGTAACTCTGTTAAAAATCGTAAATATTTAATTGGTATATCAGCTACATAATATAGGTAATTGATAGCTACTTGTGTATATTTATAGTATTCATACATAATTGTAGAAATAACCAATATTGATTAAATGGTCTGAATACTGAATATGTTAATTTGTACTATAGTTAGTACCTTATTTCAATTAAACTGTTCAACAAATATTCTATACGATTACCCGAAAAGTTGACGTTAAATTAAAACTGTATTTTTCAACTATCTTTTTTAATTGTCATAGGAAAACCTAGAATAATTAATTAACGATAACAAGAAGTGTAAACCTAATATCTATATCAAACAACATCACTTAAAATTCAGCAGCACAAAAAATAAAATAATATTTAAAACTCACGTCACATGGATCAAACGTGTAAATTAAATACAATTTTGAAATACTAATACTAGATTTTTTAAAAAATTAAATATTCTAGTCATGATTTAATTTCCTTGATAAATATAAGTATATTTATAATCTTACAATGACAACTACCTACCTAATCAATACATTTTATAATATCATTTAATTATTTTTTTTTTTCATATGAGTTATAATACATGTCATATTATTATAACGATAATAGTTTAATAAAAATAAAATCGAGTAAAATATTCGGGCTGTGGTATGTGCGTTGTACCTATTTACTATTTTAATTTCTCTGGTGGCAAGGAGGCAACTACTCCTCAGATACCTAACCAATTGGACAATAGTGTCTTTTTACCTTATGGATGTTTACCACAGACCGCCATACCTCCACTTAAGAATTTACCTCAGATTCCACCTATGTGGACATATACGACGTTTTCTGCACGATGAAAAATTCCGTTTAAAAATATTCGAACGAACATTATGATTTTATAATAATATTTGTTTAACTAAAACTGGTCTTCAAGTGTACATTATGAGGTATCATACCTAAATACGTTATGTATAGATATTGGATAGGAGTCCTGACCTGTGTGCGTTCGTTGACGTGCACATAATTTGGCTGGCCTTAACGTAATGTCTTCGATCTGTATATACAAATAGTATACTAAATAGTCATTAGTCAACGAAATATCGGCTGTAGGTGCTAGATTCGAAGAACTTTTACGAGTGGATTGCTGCGTCGACGGGATCGCCATTTTAGTTTGTACAGTTGCCGGATCGAGGTGGTCACTATGATAAGTTATAACTATTGTTACTGTGGTAGGTGCACCTAATCAACCCCGCCACGGCTCGTCATTATTATAATATCCGAAATGAGAGGGTCGCCTGTTCGTTATATTATAGGCCTTGTGCATAAAATATATTATATCGTCGTCGCATGTCCGATTTGTCGAATGGTGCCGTGACCGTGCGCACTTAAACTTTTCCTCAGTCTTTCCGCCTCGTTATTCCCTTCCCAGTGGTTATAAATTATACGTGTTGTGTGTGTGTGTGTGTGTGTGTGTGTGTGTGTATGTGTACCCTACACGTGCGTGTCGTATACGACAACGGCGTTTTACGAGCTATTCTTGCCTCACGAAGACAACCACGTAAGTCAGCCGCTGCTTCATCGCATTACAAAATATCTTTGTAATACTCCGGCGTGTATAATTTAATAAGCAAATAACCATTTGCTATTATTGGCACGTAGCTGTCGTCGTGGTTTTGTTTTCGAGTGGACGGAAACTCGCGCTCCGCTGGAAGAACTTTTCATCCGTGTCCATATTTGAGTATCGTAAGCTCCCGCAAGTCATCACGCGCGGTCTATACGACGGGCACTGGGCGGCGGATAGAACGATGGAGGGTCAATTATAGTGGTTGACGGGAGGGTGAGGTGTTGGCGACCGATCGAACTGGTGCCACCTCCACCGCCTTTACAGGTACTTACGTATTGTACGACAGTAATTAGGTATTATAATATACATCTAAGCGAAAACGACGGTATAAAACCGAAACGATGGGCGAGACGAGCACCGAGCTCCGGACTCTGGGAACAAAGAACCGACGTAAAGTAACAGCGCGCGGTTCCCGAGGGCTCTTATTGCGATTTCCTCAAAATCTAAACAAAACAAAAAAAACAAAACTAAAGAAAGAAAATTATCGTTAGAGGGGTTGACCTGCATGTACACGACGCACAACTGGGGCGGCGAGCGGCAGCGGGTGCTCACAGGAAGTAATTGAGTTTGCCGAGGGCTGATGGCCGCGGGCGGCAGTGGTAAAATACCAGCGAGAAAAAGCCGCCACAACTGCTATAGGCCTTTTGTTTCGAAAGCCGAATGCAAACGCGGTCTCGGTTGTGTTTTCTACCATCCCCCTATATATATATATATATAATAATATACGTATGCCCGTCACGGTGGGATCAGAAATTAGGTTACTTTTTTCTATATTCTCCCCCATATAACAAAAACCCAACTAACTGACTGCGTACACAGACCGACGACAATGGTAAATATACATCTATATATGTATATTACATTATGTATTGATGAGTCTGAATATCTTTATATTCTTACGGGATTTACACGCTAAAGATTTGTCCACAAAATTTGAGCTTTTAAAAGCCAGTTAAAAAAGCACGTCTTGTGCGAGGGTTATAACTTAAAATGTGAAACTATTCAAATTCGATTTCGAGGTGTAATGATTTTTAAAAACCAATAAACATATTAATATTATACGTATTATTTTCTCTTGGTCGGAGAAAAAATTTACGTAATTATCATATGTACAACATTATGTACAACAAATAATTTGCTCAAATTAATTTTTGAAGGCCATGGTTAAAACGATTTCAATTTCTGTACAACTATTAGGATGTAATATAGTAGACGATGATATTGTTTTAATTTGACAACCAATATTATCAAATATTTCAGTTATTGCTGTTGTACTTATATTATAGTTTTAAAAGCTCTAATAGTTTGGGTTACCCAATTTCTATGAGTTATTACTTATTTAACTTGCACTTAATGAATGGGAAAATCTATAGATTATATATAACCTAATAAGATTCTTTTTAAACCACATTCAACACAAATATTATTGATTATCAATAATCGCTATAGGTACTAGTTAGTATTGTTTAGATTATGTCGTTGACGTTTAAAAATTATATTAAATAAAAGTTTTAAGTTGTAAGTTTAAAATATTTTATTACATGATTTTATATATATGGGATAAATCTATCTCAAAAAATTGAATTAATTATAATCGAAAATATATTAGATTTCAACCTTACCAATATTACAATATAGATTCACTAGTCTCCAAGTAACAATTCCTTATGTTGTATTTTATTTTTCTAGAATTTTAAAATGTCGAGAAATTGAGATTTTTGTAAAATATTGTTTTAATACTTAATGAAATATAAATTATTTAGTGTTCCTAGTATAGGTATAAGAGTAATAATATTTTATTTTACAGCATTTATTTTAAAATAATGGGCTATATGTTTCAACTATATTCTTTCGATGGTTTCTTAAATGTTTATTTTTTCTTTTAAAAAAATGATAATATCTTGTCGACGTTGTACAATGATTGATCTCGAAAATGTTGCACTTGTTAAATAAAACACATCTTCTGTTAACAAATTTGGTAAGTAATCAAATTCGATATCTTTGATAAATATCTAAGGTTGACAAATTTGAGATTTAGATAAGTATTTTCTTTTTTCTGACAACAGATTTTTTTACATTGTTGTTAAATCATTAATTTAGGCCTTCTTAAGTATTTTTGAGAAATATTAAGCAATATATTTTATAACACGTCTACACCTTTGCTAGTTTTGTGTAAACCAAGTTCCAATCAGAATTTTTTTTATTTTAAATAAGCCTAATCAGGCAAGACGGGTGTATCGATAAATTGGATCGCTTCGTTGTGTGTTCTTAACTCTGTTAAAAATTGAAATTTGAAAGTAATTTGAAATTAAAATAGTGGACAACCCAATATTGAGTATTGCATTTTAGGGAATTCGATACCGTGATTTTATGTTTTTGTCTAACACATGCGTGACATAGTATTTTAGACGTGTTTTTTGCCAAACATTCAAATTGATCTATTGAAGCGATAAGAATTCTGAAAACAGATTTGAATTCGTCGTCAAGTCTACTTGAAATCGACTTTCCCACATTTTTGATATTATCCCCCAAATTTTAGAAAATATCAATTTAAAAAGAGTATTTAAACATTTTTGTATTTCAATTTTTGGAGAAGCTAAAATCAAAAAATCAAAATTGTGGGAAAGTCGATTTCAAGTAGGTATTTTTTTTGGTAAGGCTTCACCAAGTTAGATAGAGGAAAATATTATCACAGAAACTATTTGTGTTTCACCTGTGACTTAGTAAATAGTGACGAAGCTGTGAATCTTTTTTTTTTAAGAGGGGGGGGGGGGGCAAAATATTAAATATATAACTTAAAAATCATTAAAAATTAAAATGTAAAAGTATAATAATATATTTAAAAATAAATATGCATTAAGCAAAAGAATAAAAAGTGTCTTGAGGGGAAATGCCTATGTCATCACCACTCCATAAATACGAAACTGTGGTAAATACTAAATGTAACAGAAAAATCTATCTACTGTTATATAAATGGAGAAATATCAAATAACTGAGATAATACATATTTTGTTTCGTTAACATGAGAAGTTTATTGCCTATATCTTACTCCTTATAAATTCAATAAATTGATTACCTATGTTAAAATAATATTATAATGATGGAATATAACACTGTAATATACTCTGTACTTCACAAAACAGTCAACATATTATTATATATGCAAACAAGTAAAATATAATCCAAACGGAGTATAACAATTTCTTGTAAAATGTTATTAATATGTTGAATATTACATGTAAATCATACATTGTTATTTAATTCATGCAAAAATCGATATTTAGTTATATGGAATGTAAATTTGAACTGTGGTAACATCTGGTATGTAAGAGACAAAATTATTCTGAGAATTATAAATTGATATAAAAATTATCATAGTTAGAGGCAGCAATGTACATCATTATCTCATTGACTGGACTTCATAAATTGGGACTAAAAACAAGACAGACGTGAATTTACAGAGTTACTGTATGCACCTTTACGTCACTCAGCATAAAATTTGGTGTAACACTTGGAATATTTTCAAGATTAGTTAAATACACATAATATTTAATTATTGTTTGTAAATATTTATTTAAACTTCAACTGAAGTCGTATCTATTCAAACGATTGTTGATATTGGCACGCAACAATACATTATAGCCATAACTCATAGTACTATACCATCTTGTAATAATAAGTAATGGAATGAATACAAATGTGTTAGAAAATGAAAGACGTAAATCTACTATATAATATTACCAATGGGCTATGTTATACAGGTTTTGATGTCATAAAATCAAAATGTAATGAAACTTTTGTTACCTACCTCGATCTATCATTGTTCGTTAATGTACATGAATCAGTTTAAACATTTTGTCATTAAACACGGCTTACAATCGTTTCACGGGAATGGCAAATATTACCATCGTATTTAGTTAAATTTCAACAACCCATAATATTCCATAATAACCCATTTCATTCGAGTACTGCAAAGACGCAATCCAAAAACAATAATCCGCATAATACCTATAACTGTCCAACAGTTAACCGTTTGGTCTTCACTGATCCTCTTGTAGGTATAACATCATACTAATCGCTGAATACATAATTTTAGATCAAACTTGTAGCAAGTAACGCGTATTATATATACAGATAATTGGCATGGTCGTTGCAGAGATTTCTCGCGCTGTACAGGTAAATAATAATTCGACTCTGACAAATAAATCGCGGCTGCCAAATGGTGTGGTCGTAGACTTCTATGGTATAAATCTGAAAAGGGATAAAATATTTCATGTTTCGCGTTAAAAACCGGGCCACATTTTTTGCGGGTTACCACGGTTCTTACACCCCGTAACCCGGGTTTGAACCCGTTTTGATTCAAAACTGCCGACGATTATGTGCCCTTAAATAACTATATTAGTTAAATTAATCAAAACGCATCTTTCCTCACGTTTTATGCCATTTGTGTTTCACTTTAATGAACTCGTCTTGAATTACGTTTTATTTCAACCCACCCTTATCGTACGTACGTATATACACTTACTGCTTATAAATAGACTTATCTTGGAAACGGTTGCTCACTTGCTCATATCAAAATATAATAATAGTAACGGTGACAATAATTTATTATAAAGACTTTGCAGTGTAATATTATAATAGCAATGCTCACCCAGAACCGAGTTAGCAGCCGGACCCGCGGACGAGTTCCAGAAGCCCCTGATGGTAGTGGCCAACTTCTGCGGCGACGCCGCGACGGACGCTACGATTGCAGCGTGCAGTTTGCTGCCGGTTGTGCCGCCGTCTCCCGCCGCAGCCGGTCCGACTTGGTCGGCCGTCGCGAGCGTCGCGTCCGTATCCACCTTGACCGAGCGTCGACTATGCGTACCGACCACGCCGCGACTCCCCGTGTAACCGCACGCGCGTGATCACCAACTGCCGGTGCACATCACAACGATGACCGCGGACGGCGACGACGCGGAACGTTGATGATGACCGTGGCCGCTGTGCCCAAAGTGCAGTCCTCGTGATGCAGGACGGTCGGACGGGCAGCTATGGCGCTATGCACTCAGGATCTCGAAGCGAAGATCGCGATCGAGTTTCCTGTGCAGTGGCGGTTGAGGGTGCGAGTAGTGGTCGCGGTCGTGGCGATGCGCGTGCAGTTGTAGGAGAGGGTGAGGGGGCGCTTTTGACTCCTGGAATGGCGGGGGGGGGAGAATAATGTATATTTTTATTTTTGTAGTGGTGGTGATGACGATGGTGGTGCTGGCGTTGTGTTACGCTACGGAGATGGACATACGGAAAAACGCGGCGCGACTGTGGCTGGTGATCGAGCTCGGGCGCGTGACGGACGCTCAGTGCGACCGGCAGGTCCCTTCGAACGCCGCCGGCGCCGAATCCGCTCGTGGGCGTGCCCGAGGTGCCGGCGCCCCGCCCGGGCGCCGCCTCGATTCGCGCGGGTCGCCTCCGACACCCGTGTCCCGACGTCCCGGTGCCAGCGTTCGCGCGCGCGCGTGTCTTCGCAGCTAGTGGGTATCTGGGTCAATGCGGCCCGGCGATTCTTCGCAGGTCCACCCCGCCACACCCCACCAACGACGTATATGCAAATTAAGACCGGTGACTGACTATCGCTACACTACTATGTGGTGCAGGGTGTAATGTGGGTACGCGCTTATACGAGTAATATAATATAATAGGTAGCTAGCTATATATAGCCCGCCAGGTTATCACAGCGACCGCGGAACACACGCGTGTGTAAACAGAAAAAAATTTGACGAACGAGTGGAAATGAAAACTCGGCAAAAGAACAGAATAACACCGTATATAATATGATACTGTAGCAATTGTAAAGTATACTCGTAAAACAGACGACTTTATTGTTGTTGTTACGATTTTAGAGTCTGGCGTTGTATTGCGGAACGAGTATAATAACTATTACATACATAAACTATAATATTGTTCTCGGTACGGGGTAACGACGATACACGCGTCCGCGCCATTGTATAAGAATATAAGATGTATAATATAACTATAATATAAGAATAGTACTGTATGCGATATGTGCAGTGTGTGTCCGAAGAACAAGACCGCAGAGTAACTGTTATATTATGTAATATATGTATATAGTATTGTATTATGTTTTATTATATAGGTACATAATGGGCTATGGTGGTGTACTGCTGTTCCGTATTACACTGGTAATGCAAAAATATAATAGTTTATTGACTCGTTCGCTGTATAGTGTAATATAGTACCTACACACTACAGTATATTCGAAATTCTGATATTGCACGTTTATATATAGTATTTGTTTTATAATAAATTAAATTATAACTGAAAATTGCGTAATTTGTGACTTGGAAATAACTTTGCGATCGATTTTCCTCCTTTATGCGTGTTACATAAACTATATTTACGATAGTTTGCTGAACTATACCCTGTGCCAGTAAAAAAGAATTCTCTATGAACGACAACTGCACGTACTTCAAACATTAAAATATTCTTCTCGTTTCGTTTAAATATAACTTGAAATAACATTAAGCTTACATAAAGTTTATTTTAAACCACATATATTTTTGATGTTAAATCATCATCATAACTGAAATCAAACTAAATTACATATCAATAACAATACACTGTCATTACATTATATTATAAGGATTAAGGACACTATTACTCTTAGCATTGATTATAAATATTTCATTTTAATCGTATGTACCAGTTGTACATTTATTAATTTATGTCAAAGAAAAATAAGAATAATATATGGTGAAAAGGCACTATATTAAAAATTATAATAAAACATGCATTATACACTCTGCAAGACTTATATTGTTTTAACTTCTAATTATAATTTTCATCTGAAAAAAATAACCTTATAGATAGAAAAAATATAGTAAATGAGTATTTGGTATCAGTCTTACTTCACTCGCCATATTGCAGCTAGGGTAGCAGTTTCTTATGAAAGAAAATTTGAAAGCAATGATAATCCATCGTATTCAAAAAACGATTTTAAGTTCAGTTGATGCCGAGATTACTTACATTTCTTCAACGATTTTTGATTGCCATCGATGGTTTTCCTTAACGCTTAGAGAAACTATTGAGATAGGTAATCTAAAAATGTTTCTTTTCAAAGTACCATCCCGACTCAATCTCTGATCTTATAACTACGACATTGTTACATAAAACTTTTTAAACACTCTTTTAGCTTAATCTTCTATCTGATATAGTGTTCACAACAAAAATAAATATACATTTCTTGTTTTGCTTGTAATCTAAAATCTGTTATGAAATAAGAGAAAATATTTTTATACAAAGTGCACTTTATTATAATACAAAAGATAATAGATATTTAAGATAGTAGTTAATACCTACACAAATAATTTGTATAATGCAAAAAAATACTACCAAAACTACCTACATTATACTTTTACTGCAATTACATTATTATATAAACTATTAAGTTTAAAGAAAAATGAGGGCTTCAAAAGTTTTAAGGAGTAACCAGTAGTAGACCATTTTTGCTGTACAATAATTAATTTTTTTTTTCCTATTCATATATCTCTTTATGTAAATATTACTATCACTCGTTATCTAAGGTAAACTGAATAGAATATTTTTCTTCATTAATCGGTAGGCATATTGTGTTCAGTTGGCAACAGTTGCCATTATATGGACTAGGTATAGTAGGTATATTAATACGTTTAAATCAATTCATAAATTACACACGTTTTCCCATTCTTAAACCAATATTATAGTAATCCAATAGATTTGAATAATTTACATTTTACACACATTACTCATAATTAGTAATTTATTTAGGTGCTCATTTTGTTACTGACATAAATAACTTTCAAGTATAATTGTACAGACGATAAATAAGCTGACTACTGTTTATTAGATCTAAATTTGGCTTGTAAGATACACATATTATACTATGGTATATTTGCACGTTAATTTAATCCTCTGAAGTCTTAACAAACACACTAGTTAATATATTTTCATTGTTTATTTAGACCTATTGACAATTCCTAAGATCTACTAGCTATTTATGAATTTATGATGCAAGTTTATTTAAGCTTTGTATGAATATTGTTTAATCTTAGGATTATTTTAAATATACGTATACACGTTACCATTTAGCATTTCAGATGATTAATATTGAACGTTTGAGAAATAACTTTGTCAAGTTGTATCTAGATATATAATTAAAGCTTATATTTTGTATATTCACGTAGGTATACTCATTATTCGTAAATTCATAAATCAAAATAAATATTTTATTGAAACTAAAACAAATCTACAATGACAACTTTTTTTAACATTTATTGGACTATATATACAATTTTTATTTAGGTACCATAAGCATAAATGCGAGAAAAAAAATATAATATAAAGACGTGGAGACATGATGTGAGAAGTCACTCAGCAGTAACACTCAAATATGAACGATTATATGATTAGACTATATTATACATATTATATTTGTTATTTTTTTTTATTTTATTTTTTATTACTGAGCCAAGTCATGACATCATCGCCTTTTAAGCATTCTCGAAGGATTTCCAAGGATGTTAGCCGAGTGAAGTGCAGAAATTAGTGGATAATGACAACTTAAACCAAATTGTTTAACTGCAGTGTTGTTTTAAAATACAAATATATTTGATTTTTAGTAACTGTTTTAATGCTCTCAACATATTTTTGTGACTTTCTCAAAAGTACCCAAGAATATTAAAAATCTCTCTAAACTATTTATTTGAGGTCCTTAGTACTGCATGTAATTTTTCGAAACTTTAAACTGTCTCAAAAATATCAGTCATTTATCATACATTTATTAATTTTAAAACCAATAATTTCGTCCTTAACTTAAAAAAAATTATTATATCATCTAAAAATGACAAGGTTATAAGAAATATAAAAGATACTGATTTTTTTGTGTTGTTTCATAAAGAATTTGCAACGTTTGTTTAATTTAAAAAAATAATATTTTCTTTAACTATGAATACTCATATGTTGCACGAGTACCTACCATGCCATGAAAGTTTATAAAACTGGTGAAGGATTCTAGCTGAATTAAAGTTTTATATTGTAGTATAAAATAAATATTATATTTCAAGAAAGAAATATTTTATGTAGGATTGTTCTCATTGAAATATGTATTAGATTCTGAGCGGAGCGATAAATAGTCGAAATAATGGTTCGATTTTAAACTTCAGTATCTTGTTTGATGGGAAAGTGAATCTAGTTGATGCTTTGAGAAGGTCAAAATCCCATATTTCAAAAGCGCAGTGAGAAACAAAATAAAAATTAAGGAAAACCGGGAATTCTTACGCAAAATCTGTTTTTGAGAAAATTGATTTTGGTTTTTGGTGTAGGTAACTCTTAAAACAAATGACCGATAGAGACATGTAGATACACGTAGATACATTATGGTTGTTTATATTAGCATTTTCTATACACGATAAAATTTTCAAAATATTTTGAATTTTTCTTTGTTAACGGTCATTTTCAGTTTCTAATTTTTTTCTTTTTATGAATGTCAATACAATTTTATTTTTTGGGTAAAAATGCTTGAAAATTGAATACAAGGCTCTTAATATATTGTTAAAATGATATTTGAAAAATATTTAAAACCTATAGCAACAATTTTTTTTTACAAGCATTTAAAGTTCAAATGTTGACAAACCACTTACAAATCACGAAAATGTGGAAATTATTTTTAATTAGAAATTCATAAAAATTTTTGTTTTTAAATCTAAGATTTCAAAATGTAATACAAGATTCCTCATACCTTTGTATATATATATATACCTTTATCAGAAAAAAAAATGTCTACTAGAAGGTCAAATTACATTTTTAAAAGTGTTTGAAGTTCAAATTATTCTTTATTTATTTATCGTAGTTGTATAAAATGTTATATAAAAAATAAGCGTTCATTTAAAGTTAATATTTTGTGGTAATTATTAATTATTATTAATCTGAAAATGACCGTCTTCGCTCATCAGTCTCACATTCTTTTATTAAAAGTAATAAAATAAATCATAACATTTATACGTTATCAATAAAGTTCCAAACTGTTAATGAGACAATATTCTATTGACAATATTGAATACAATTATATAATCCTAAAACTCAAATGTTCACATTTGTATTCGTTTAAGTATAATGAGCATAAACCACAAAAATATTACATCAAGCGCTGTGGCTCTATGCATGCATATCAAATAAGTAATAACTATAAAATCAAATTAAAAATCAAATTTTTATTATGGACTTCCGTATCCGGCATTGGTCTCATAAAAAAAGAAATATAACACGGCTTCTGATAATTACATTTTTTAATACAGAGTTCAAAATATAACAGGAATAAATTCAAACTAAACTGCAGTATTTTAAAAATATTTGTGTATAAGTATACGCCATGAATAAATATATTATAATGTAATACTTTTGAAAATTATAATTTAACTTTTGTATGTACTTACCTATAGTATTAACTATTAATACGCAACGCTATAGTTAATTTTTCACTTTAAAATGATAGTTAAATTTTTATCGATTTATAAAAAATTAAAATTAATGCGTTTCATTTGAAATAAAAAAATATACCAATATAGACTATATAAATTATTGTATACTACCTACATATACTTATAAGCAATACAAATAATTTAGTTGATGGGTCCATCGTCCATTTTGAATTATTACAAAATATAAATTTTCCAATGAATAATAATTCACATTTAAATTATTATGATATACATTTAACAGAGTTAAAACAAAATCGCAAATGGTTATAACTGATTTACTTTTTGTTTTGAGATTGAATGTGACAGAAGGTGGCTCTAATAATATTCAAAGTGGAATATACGTTTGACAAATTTACATTTATGACATATTAAATATATGTTGACTTTTTTTCGATAAGTCACTCTAAATCACGTCTTTGTTGGATATTAAATATATTTGGCAATCAAATTTTTGCAATATTTTTTGTTTATTTTATTTTGCGTTCGCAATATTTTCATTATAAGGCGTGTTAGATAAACTACTCTTGTATAGAGTAAACTTATTATATTTAAAATATATGAGAAATAAAATTTAGTTATATGGTAGATACTATATAGGTATTAGAGTTTCCGATGAATTCCCCTATAGTCGGTAAAAGCATTGAAGGAAAAACTACTGAAAACTATTGATATATGTTTTTTAAAACCATGGCTGATAGCATGGATTTAATCGAGCTCAGAACTGTTTATCCCATTTGATATTGTGGGAGTCATGTAAATATCATTATTCTTCCACTTAAAATTAGTAAAATCCATTGGGACTCCATGTACATAACATTTTATAACAACTTCGGATACCACGCCTTGACATATATGAGATTTCCTTATCCATCAAAAGATTATAGGAGTAGGTACGCAGAAAGCTAAACAAGAAAAAAGGGCGAACTTATAGTCTAGGGCTTGAAATCGATATTGGACACCGATTTTGAATACCAATTAAAACCATCAAAAGCAGAAATCGATATATTCAAAACCAAAAACGAAATCAGAAAAAATAAATACCGATATCCGAAACTAAAATCAAAATCGGAAAAAGTAAATACCAATATCTGAAATTTAAATCGGAAAAAATCATAGAGTAATACTCTCTGGTATTATTATTTATTACTCTATGGAAAAAATATAGACCCAGGGCCGGTCTTAGGGGTGGGCGAGCTGGGCGCCAATATGTCATGGGCGCCTTCAGAGTTCAGATATTAATTTTATAATAATAGTTTTTGTAATTCAAATTATTTTTAATAATTCGAGTAAATACAATAATGTATAGCAAAAATTAAAAGATATCTTGAAAAAAACCATAGCTGTCACAGACTAACGAAAATAGATAGCCGAATCAATTATGCGGGTACTCCACCTTCACATTCGAAAGTATATTTAACGCTTTTGTCTTCGTGGAAATGTGTGGATCGCACTTAGGATTCTATTGACAATTCCTGTTACAGTTGCATCTGGAGAATGTAGTTTTTCGAAACTTAAGCTAATTAAAACATTTATGTAAGAGCAACTATGGGTGATGAAAAATTATCATCACTTGCAATCTTATCTATTGAAAATGATATTGCTGAAAATCTCGATTGGACAACATTGGTAAATGAATTTACAGAGATTAAAGCACGAAAAGTTCCACTAAATATATGAAGATTATTTGAATATAAACATACCTACCTATTAAATACTATATACTTATTCATATTATTATTATAAAAATGACTTTACTTTAAATTTATTTCAGTAATAAAAATGAATTAAACAGTTTGTTTTTTATTCTGACTTCTGAGTAAAAAATACTTAATCTGAACTAGAGGGCGCATTAATTTTTCTTGCCCAGGGCGCATAGTTCCCTAAGACCGGCCCTGTATAGACCTAACCTCGTAACCCGCATCTAATATGACGTAATATGTACAACAAATTATTGTTACTGACTATACTAAGAATGTCTTAAACATTATTGTCATATTTATTTTTAACTGATAGGTATATTCTAATGTATTGATTTTTGAGAATGACAGAATCTCATCCATATTTTCATACTAAAAGGGGGAACGGCTCTTCAATAAAGCTACAACCAATACAAATAGTAAGAATAATACATATCAAAAATAAGACATTGATTTGAAGTGTTTACTTAGTATTATTTCCGTGTTGCTCGGCAACACAATACGTCTTAATGTTGTTTGTTCGATATGAATAAAAAATTTCATGGACTTTTAAGTTAATATTTCAATTACTAAATTCAAGCTAAATTGTTATTATTTGTAAATTGTTCTTTTTTTCCAAGACCATCACAGTATAGGATATAATATATAGCTTTCAGTTAGAATTTACTTAGATATCATATAAAGTAAAGCGAGGTCACATCTGACAAAGCTGAATTTAACTATAGGTATTTCAAAAAATGTTTGCAAATTTAAATAATAAATACCTACGAAATATAGATAGCTCATTACTATGTATATTAACTTATAAATACCTAGCCGAAGGCTATAGCTTTGCAGCCAAATTATTTATTCGGGTTTTAGATCTCTGGTATTTTATGTAATATGTACAATCACCGGAATAATATTATAAAAAATGGGTTGCTGGGTGTGCACTCACCCCTCTGCAATTGTAATCCATAATTAGTCTAGGTGTTAATCAATACTTTGGTCTCGGAATTCAGGCTTAAATATTCATTATTTTTTTATTGTAATTTTGTGCACCCACATAACATTAATTCCTACATTCGGTTTACTAATGAATAAAATAATAGTAGTTAATTATTATTATTATTTATTTTTTTTCTACATGTTGTACTGCTTATAATTATACATAATTAGGTACTTTAACTAATTGATATTCTAAATTATAATTTTAGAGTTTTGCAGTTTTATAATTTGAATTGTATAGATAAACTATTTGAATTCGTATATAATATAATAGTGTACAAATTATTTATAATTATAAACAATATAAAACGTAAAATTGTATTCATGTATTATCATCAATCAGCATTCCCGTGTCTGAACAATTTTTTTTTTGTTCCAATAAATTACAATATTCATGTATGGACATCAGTAATAGTTTGCTTGAATTTCTGTTTCAATTTTATAGATAGTTATAGATATGTATAAAATTATGATTGAGTTTGATTTCAAGAAAAAATTTCTTTAACAAAAATATGGGAATTTTTTTAACAATAATTGATCTTTGGAGGGGGGCTGATGAGGAATTTACCTAATAGAATGTACACTATTCTACAAAACTGAAATGGCGCCCCTAAAAAATACTAAACATTATTTGAACGGTTATTATTCAGGTTCATTTGGGTTAACGCTGGGTACTTGGTTCAGGAAAAACTAAATAAATATTTAAATATAAATAGATAAATTATTATTAATAGACAATACTATACCTAAATTATTATTGAATGAAACTAAGCATAGTACATAAATATCAAAATGTGTGAATAACGATAAATATATTATGATTGTAAAATTATTCATGTCAATAATATTTTAAAAAATAATTCTGGTTTCACGGATTTCGGATTTTAAATATTTTAAGGGTTTTTGTGTTATGGGTTAGGTTAATTCTGGAGAAATCCTGTAACCTCACTTCTAACAAACACACACATACATTTTATGTAAATTGATCTTTTTCTTTAAGGTTATAAATATTACAGGGATAATACCTGTAGGTACAATAAAAATGTGCATTTACTAAAAAGGTTAAAAAATATTTAATGAAAACTAATAAAGATTATATGGAATGAAATAGACATTAACACGAAACCATCACTATTTTTGCGTACAGTGGGTACACTGTCGACTTGGGTTACATAATTTTTCAGTTTTTAGATATTTTCTTACAATATACATGTTACGTTTAGCAGACGTTATGATATGAATAATATGAATTATGTTCACTTGGTGGTACCAAGTAATTTGAATGACATTTTAACTATTTGTATCAAACGTCTGTATTCATAATTCATACTATCGTAGAAATAAACTGCTAACCACTCAGACTATAAAACCAAAAACTCTCTGCATATAGGTCAAAAACACTTAAACACTTGCATATTATTATTTAAACAAAAAGTGATAAATTAAACGTATAAGTAGTAAAACGTATTATATCACTTGACATGAGAAAATATATGAACTACATTCTGACTATCGAACATAAAACAACACATCGTTGCTAGGAGTTGGTGGTTTTAAAACGTAATAAGTAAGGTATCTAGTTGATTATTTTCTAACACATTTTTTAATATAGAGACTAATTTTTGCATTTAAAAATAATTAAAATGAACATAAGTCATTTCAAAATTAGTTGTATCCCTATAAAGAATATTCTAAATACAAATCTATATTTTAATAGTTGCGACCCCTTAAAAATGTTGTGATCGTTTTTCATAATTAATTTTCCTCAATCCGTGACGTCACAAACTTTCAACAATGCTAAATTAATTTTATTATTTAATAAACACAATAATCTTTGGTGAATTATTAAAATTAATTTGAAATTCTGCTCTCTACCTATAAACAATTTAGTTTATCAAATTATATTTTTGTAATATTATTTCAAATGATGTTGACGTATAATCATTTTTTAAATATTATATTTCACTTATCATGAAACTACGTCAATATCCATAATTAATTAAATTCTGTTAGTAAATCATTTTATACTTTTATTCTTTTCAAAGTGTGTAATTCAGTTATTGCATAATTTCTCAACTATTATGTTACTGTGTATTCATTCAGATTTAAATTAAAATGTAAAACATTTTATTCATATCTATAAAATATAACCTACTTTAAATTAGTTTATTTTTCTGAATTTGGATTCTTTAAACAAAATGAATATTTATGGCATGAATGTCAATGATTACTTGTTTTGACTAATATTATTAAATATAATTTTTTTTAAAAGGTGGACAAGTAAGTGTCGATCTGCTGTACAATAGGTTACAATGGGTCACCGAAATGGATGGTGTCAAATTTGAAGTGAAGTCAGCTTATGATATTACTAAGTATATTTGTATGTTTGATGATATTATTGTGAGTAAAATAATTTATGTGGAACCTTGTTTTAAATTTTCGATCCTTAGCTATAAAAGTTGAACATTTTATACATTTTTAACTATAAAATCATTTTTAAATTTTAAATTTGATGATTAATGTTGTTCAAAACCAAACTTTAAGTGCTTATGAAAAAAATGAATGACACTGCCCATATATCAGTGAATAATTTAAATGTCATTATGATGTGCATCTCACCTTAACGATACTCCATCAGATCGTAATCCTCCGGAAGCGGACAATGCATTTCGTTAGATCGTAAATGCTGAGGCTCACAAACATAATATGTAAGTTCAAGACTCATTAGGATGGAATTTCACTACACTGCACACCACTTTAATAATAAGTACATATACGACGACTCAAAAACAGTTTGATCGAAAATCGAACACATAATATTAACACAAATATATATTTTTCGACCATAACATATTTCGATTACATAACGGCGGGGGTTGTCTGACTGAAAATCAAGTGGCCGAAAGTCTAGTGATCGAAAAGGTATTGGTCGAACACATTTTCGATCGAAAAATATGATATCGAAAATGCAAATGATCGAAATGTTATGTAATCGAAATATGTTATGGTCGAAAAATATATATTTGTGTTAATTATTTAAAAAAAAACATAAATTATAATATAAAATTAACTAAAGTAGGTATTATAAGGTAAAAAAAAGTTGTAATAAAATATTAAAATAATTGGTAGGTATAACTAGTATAACTTATAAGCATTAGTTTAGTATAAATAATATAATATAGTGAGTAATTAAAATTTAAAATTTTGTACTATTCCTCTTAAATACTCTAGTAAATCATAACCTGGATCAGCTAAGAATCTTTGTTGCACTTCTTTTAAACGTATATTGTGGGATTGGACTTGAATTTTAATTTTTTATTACTGCGCCCGTAAAGTAGCATCTCAATTACTGCTTCAGTTTCGTTCCGAGTAGATTGTAAGGTTTTGATTAATTTATGTAATCCTACGGTATACAATAATAAAATTAATAATTTAAATAATGATAAATAATAATATCCATTTCAGACAAACCTGGGTGTGGCGATATTAATCTATTTAATTTTCTATGCCAGGATTCTGCCGTATTTGTCGTTCTGGGCAATCCTGATGATAACCTTTCAGCTACAGATCATAATTCTGGAGGGAAAAGTGGAGGCGTGTAAACTGGTTCTCTTCTTGGTCTTCCTCTTGTTTTTATAACTTGTCATATGAATGTTCAAAGTATTTTAATAGACTTTATTCTTCTTCGTTGCTCCCAAATAATGGTTTGATTATGGCCCAACCTTCCTGAACCTAAAATATAAAATGTTAAGATATAGACAAAAATACAATAAAACAAAATGAATGCAAATTACAATAACATTATAATACAAACCCTATCAACTGGTAAAAAGGCCATCGCAGGTAAATGTCTAGCAAGGAGATTGAACTCAGGATCATTAGCATATTCGTCGATAATATTTTGAATTTTTCTATAAATACTCTGGCATAAATGGAAAAAACATATTGAATGGGTTGCTTGGGGAAAATTTTCAGTTAAAGAATTTATGGCCGCTTTTTCAAAGTCTGTTATTATTTCCAAGTCATTAGTTTGTGTAATATTAATATTTTTTTCGATGCACAATTAATTTAATAAACAAAATACTTGAGTATATAGCTCTTCACTTTTACCATTCATCAGAGCAAATACTAACGGTAAGAAAATTTCGTCGGTTCCGCGTTTAACTGATTCGTGAATAACATACATTTGTTCAAAAATTTGCGGACAAGCCTTGAATGTTCCATCTGCTAACCAGCAGATAGATTCGCTTAAATTTTTACAGTTTTCATTCGTCGTAAACAATAACAAATCTTCATTTTTTTTTAATTAAAAATAATTCACCTTTTAGTGTTTGACACATTGTCGGGGCTAGACATATTTCATCAATAGATTTTGGTTTTTATAGTTTTCTACATAGCGTCTTTGACGTTTTACTAATTGTTGAACTGAATTCTTACTCACGTGTGAAGCAACAATTGTCGAACAATCGTTAATAGATTTCTGATAAATCTTTAATAGTTTCGCATTCATTTTAATTTTTTCTTTTATTTTTCTTACTTCCAAGCCTATAGGATCGGGAGCATGACAGTGTTGATCCGGAAAAAACGTTAAATTTTTATCTAGCTGATGTTTTTTTCATTTTTCGCCACAGTTCGAACTTCTGCACTACATTTATTAACACATATCCAATAAAAAACGTGTTTGCCGTTAGTTTTTCGTAATAAATCTTTGTTTTTTTTATTTATGAAATTATTTATATTTAATAAAATTCCTCCATGGATGCTAGGTACAATATCAATATTCATATTAAAATATAAAAAAAATGAACTGTTGCAAAAATATAAATAAAATACTAACGTAGGTATATTGAACACTGAACAGATGATAAACACTATTGGTACGCACGTATACTGAACAGTCGTTACACAACAAGTACCTACTACGATATATCTACATACGGGATAGGTACATCTATACAAATATTAGATAAAGTAATCGAAAAGCTAATCATTATCTTTACTTCGATCAAAAAACCCATTCGACCACAAAATATTTCGACTATATTAATTAAATATTCGACCATCTGTTTTTCGACCGCATGACGATTCGATCACATGACATTTCGATCACTTCTTTTCGATAACTAAACCTTTGACCAAATGGCTTTCGACGATTAATCTACGATATTAGGCTCCATACATTTTTATTTTCACGTCTTGTTATTCTGAAGGACGTCCCTGGCTATAGTGAAGGGCGCAGGCTACATCTTCTTAATATTAATTCTTACTATTATGGTGTATCAGCCTACAAATGTAATTTAAAACGTATACAAACAATTTATTCATATTTTATATAATAATAATATTATAGTATGCTTGCTAAATAATATATTTGTTGTTAGTTTTCTTTTACCACTTTTTTGAAATTATAATCTTAAAATATATTATAATATTTTCTATTGAAAATTGTAAGCAATGTCAGATTAGGTTTAGTTGTTTCGATTTTCAAGGAATTTTAATTTTAACGTCATGGACATTGATAATGTTTATTCAGATGTATATATGTCACCACTCACCAAACAATAATCATTCTCATTAAAATACGGTACGTGGTAAAACTAATTTCAACATTCTCATTGCATGGAAGGCCTGGTATTCGGACCAAAGAGTTAATATATCTCACGAGTGCTTTTACTTTTTGTCTCAAAGTTATAATACTCTGAGGTGCCGTTAGAGAACAGCTTCCTCCACAAGTTATACACGTGAAAAATTTATTTTTACCATATACCAAATTTACTTATTGTTTTAGATAACAGATTGTAAATATATTTATAAATAAGAAAAAAGAAAGTTAATATTATTAGAGTTAAACAATAAAATAAAAATTACTTGAATCATTACTTATATAATAGGTACTTTTAAGAATTTGGTAAGTATATACGGAGATTTGTTGTTTTTTGTTAACATTAATTAATGTATAACATATTTCCCAAAATTAGAGTTAGTTGGTAAAATGGCATTGATTGTTGAAATGGAAAGTATAAATAAATACACGTTGCATATTTATGTGTAATTATTAAACTTTATTTCAAATAATAAAACGGAGAAAAAATATTAATAATTCTGTTCATTATTCAAATTTCTGTATCCTTAATATACAACCATTGGCCATATTATTATAATTATTAAAAATTAAAATAATTACTTATTAAAATGTTATTTTTTTTTAAATTTATGCTCGATTCACCATTATAGGTCCTAATAAGTGAGTCTTAATAAAAAATATTGTTATGTATAATGTATATGTAGATAGAAAATTGAAAAATATGTAGAAAGAATAACGAGACTTACTAATATTTTAGATTCTGAGCGGAACGACGAATGTATTGATTTTACAATGATTTGTATTTTTTTATTTTTTGTTGTGTCTGTGTACATGATAAGTAGTTGAAATAATGCTTCGATTTTAAAATTCAGTATCTTGTTCGATGGGAAAGTGAATCTAGTTGGTGCATTGGGCAGGTCAAAATCCCATACTCCCATTAGTGTTCAAAAGCGCCGAAAAAACAACAACAAAAAAGGTGGGCAAGTGGATGTCACTCTGCTGTACAGTAGATTGCAAGTGGGTCACTGTAATGGATGGTGTAAAATTTGAATTTAATGATAAAATATCATTGTATAAGAAAAACGATTCTAAGCGAAGACGGTCAGACAGCATATAATATTACTAAGTATATTTGATGATATTATTATTATTAAAGTAATTTATGTGTAACCTATTTGTGGAACCTTGTTTTAAATTTTCAATCGTTAGCTATAAAAATTGAACATTTTATACATTTTTAACTACAAAATAAATATTAAATGTTGTCAAAAATCGAACTTAAATGCTCATAAAAAAAAATGTGCCTATGTATTTTTATATTTTTCAACTGCTATTGTAACAATATATCAGGAGCCTTGTATTAAATGTTTACGCATTTTTACCCAATATATAAAATTTTAGTGACAATTCATTATAGAATAAAAAACTAAAAATATTGAAATTTGAAATTGTCCGTAAACAAGTCAAAATATTTTGAAAATTTTATGGTGTATAGAAAATGAGAATTTAAACATTGAGTCAAATTTTCATGTATTTACAGTTATTTGTTTTTGAATTACAACAAAATAACAAAATCGCTACCTACATGTTAAATCGAGTGAATATCCAATGATGTAAAAATATAACTTAAAACGCTCATAAAAATTTAATTTGACATTCCGGTAGTGATTTTTTTGTTGATAAAGGTAGACAAACTTAGAAGAAATCTTTTATTAAATTTTCAAATCTTAGATTTAAAAAGAAAAATGTTTATGAATTCCTAATTCAAAATAATTTGCACATTTTTGTGATTTTTACGTGTTTTGTCAACATTTGAACTTTAAATGCTGAAATGAGAATTTAACATGAAATTATATTCATATGATTGAAGGGTTTCGTAGAAAATTGGTATTGATAAACTATAATATTTTGTTAAATCCTACCAGTAGAGTCCTACAATATTGCAATGACAACATATCTGTCTTTGATTTCTTTTTTGATGATACTCGTAAGTTGAAAAAATTATTACTTTGTTCTTAGCTTAATTTAGTATGCTGTAATAAAATAAGTTATAAGACTTAAGCTATTAATGTTATGTTACTTCTTATCTTGTGTAGACTGTACTACACTGCCCTCGCGGGCGTTACTATAAATAAATAAAAATAAAAATTAATAAACAATTTTGTATGATTTTCATCAATATTATTCATATATAATTTTATTCTTAATATAACTGAAAAATAAGGTAGGTACTTCTTATCCATGTACTAGGTTCACATAAAGCGAATACACAGAGTCATATAGTTCGACCCTATTTTATTCACGTACAAAGAGCTCTAGTGCCTAGTAGGTAGTTTAATAATTATAAATACAAGTATAAATATAAAAAGTTCCACACTCGCTACTGAGAGGACAGCTCAATTAAATATATCTCAGAAAATATTTAAATAGTAAAATTATGATCACACGGAGTATTATATAGGCTATTTAAGTACACCACTTCACTTTAGTGTGGCTAGAATCTTATAAGGATTGTATTTAGATACTATTTTATCTTATGTATTCCAATAATTATTTAATGTTAATAATACTTTTGTATTCAAAAACCTACTTGTACGATCATCCTGTATTTATATTCAATGTGCTACAGATAATGAATTACATTTTGTATACTATTTAATATTTTTACTTAGAGAGTTTGTCACTGGACGAGTATTACAACTGTACAATTAATTTTCCCGACCTTAACACTATAAATACAATAACATATTATTATTAATATATACTATATAACCTATACACTTGAAAGTTAAAACGATAAAATAATAATAACTGTAAAGGCTCAATTGTCACCCATATGAAAAAAAAAAAAAAAAAAAAAATATATATATATATGTTTATATATATAATCAACACGATAACTCAAATTAATAAATAAAACCTTTTTAGCTGATTTTTGCAATTTCTACAAAAATAACCTGATACATTTGTAAAATTACTTTTAATATAACATTATATATATATTTTTTTTTCTCTCTTCTCTCTCTCTTTTCATTGTTATTCATGTCACAGGGTGTTACCACTGGGTATCTTCCCTAATCTAACCACTCATACCATATTTTACCTTTCATATATCAAACCTACTTATTAAACAAAAAGCATGTATAGATTGTAGATTTCTTCAAATAAATAAAAAAAAAAAAAAAAAAAAAAAAAAAAAAAAAAATATAAAAAAAAAAATATAACATTATAATATTATAAGGTACAATAATTAATGGTTAATTTAAAATGTACTTATAGAATAACAGTATGATAGATTTTGATTTTTAGATTCTGAGCCGAGCGATAAATGTATTGATTTAACAATAATATGTTTTTAAAAAAAACACTATCATCGACTTTGAGGACAGTAAAAATCCTTGGATTTTCTTCAACAGTACTTTTTCTGATAGGAAAGTAAATCTAGTTGGTACTTAGCGCCGGGAAAAACAACAGAAACATCAATGAAAAACGGGACATTTTACGCAAAATCGGCTTTCAACAATGTCGATTTTGGTTTTTGTGTAACTCTAAAACAAATGACCGTATACATAACATTTTTACTAAATATTTATATTAGCATTTTCTATGCACCATAACATTTTGACCTACGTTTAGCGGTTTTTCGTAATTTGTCGGTGGTTTTTCCCATGACATTAAATAACTATTAAGAAAATGGAAAAATTACCTTCCTTAAGTACCATCTTGATCTAATTTGCTAAAAGAAGAAGTACTACTATATGTTGAAATACTATATGTTGAAATCCAAGCACTCATTCTGGTAGATATTTTGGATACAGGATAAAAAAATAAAAACACCATTGTAAAACCACTAGCTTCCTCACTCCACTCAAAATCTAAAAAAATAACATATATGGTTCACTAGATAATATTCTCACTTTTAAATTTAATAATAGGTCAATTTGCTCCAATATTAATCATAATAAAGTTAAGTGAATTATTCAGACCGTACAATTTGCCATGTTACGTGTTTTTGGGACGAAGACAGCGTATGCGAGTGTAGCGTTCTTTTAAGTCTGAAAATGAGGATTTTTTCAAGTTCGGTATCAAGTATAGTTTTAAAATAATTTACATTTCACGTAATTGTTACATAACATATCGTGTCTTTGCGGCATATAATTTAAGGTTTAATTGTCTACGCCTTAAATGCAATTATAATTATAATTATACTCTTCATGCCCAATGCACATTTAATGTATTTATAAGGTACGTCTCTCTGTAGTAATAATATGTACGTAATAGTATGACTATAAAGTATAACCTTTTATTAAGAGATCATTTAAACAAAAAAAATTACTCAGAAGTCAGAATCAAGATATATCAATATAAAATTGATGGAACCTCACAGGTCATACAATTATTACTTAATATTAGTAATAACTAATATGGAATTTTCTTCAATTAATATTTAATTTCGATAATTAATATTATACTATTAAAATTTAAAGGTACCTACAATACTACAATTATTTAAATATTTTTTGACAACTTATTTCAAAAATTACTTACCCATTTAACGGTAAATAATTACATGTTTTGATGGATTTAAGAAATAACCAATGTCAAATTATAGATATAGAGATATACTTGTTTAGAATTTTTTATGATTCTAATAATGTAAATAGGCATTAATATAAAATATAGGTAGTTTATTAAACTTGGAATAAATCTAAGTACAAAAGAACAACAATTATTTTTTAATAAATATAATTTATCAATGTGTCGCTTAGTAATTACGTTACACTTCAACAGGATCTTGATTTCTCTTTATCGGTGGCGGTGGGCTCAACAAAATTTTTCCGTTTAATTGTGCATGATTAAACATTTAATATAATAATAATATGGACTATGGTAGTATTTAACAAAATTTAAATAAAACGACCCGTAGGAAAATCTTCATATCTGTGCATAATGTGCGCAAACTACTTATATAATGGTATGTTTTTTATTTGTAAGGACAATATCAAGATTATATTTCATGTATACCTAATAGCAATGTCTGTATAACTGCCTAATATTGCACGTGTATAACTAATACAATCCGATGAGCTATATAGGTATAGCTAGGGTGCAAATTATTTTAAACACTGAACGCTTATTATCACAGTAAATATGTTGTGCTTTTGGAAACAAAATTTCGTATAATTTCAAGTTTATATCAGTATAATTTTGAAATTATAATATTATTTGATCGCATGATTCTATTAAGTACTTACACTTTTACTTAGGTATTGAAATAATCCACATTTTTTAATTTTGTTTTCCAAAGCAGCAGTTATTTGTGAAAGCTCGGGTGTTATAATATAACGATGCTTCTCCAATTTAAAGTTTATATATAATGAACAAAAGTATAATTTCAGTATAAAAAAAATGATGTTTTGATCATTATTTTATATGTAGATATTAATTAATACAAGTTACATACAATTTACAACCCCATGCCTAATACAGTTGACTGCAACTAATACAATTTATTAACTTAATCAACCATAATATTATCTATTCTCAAGTGACTTCCCGAATGACGTTGTTTGAATATAGATGGTAAATTATATACAATACACGGCATGTTAAAATGTATTATGTAAATCCAGTGATTCTAAGGTTTCTTACTATTAATCATCGTCGATTCACAAGAACGAATTTCAACAACACTCGAAACAAAAATGCATTCTCAATATTATAATTTATTATAATGAGGAAGCACGTTTACATTAATTGTTGGTGTTTGCTTGATTTGTATAATTCAAAAACGAAATAACCCTACAATACATAGTTACTTTATATTGAATTTTTATAAATTATTAGATCAATATTTTTTATTCATCAAAATATGATGAAGCTCAAACTTATTATACGGAAAAAGAAGTATTAGCAGACTATGTACCTCGGGAATGTTTTGAATAATAAGGTAGTTGTTGAAAATTGAGTGATAAAACATTTTGTCTATGAGTATAGTTTTCACGCTGAATAGCGGTGAATATTATATTACAATAGGAACCATTGTTCTAAAAAATTGTAAACAGAAAAACTTAACATATTCTGTCACACATCTGTTTTCTTTACGTGGTAAACTATATCCATGATTACACTATTCCAGTTGCTACTCAAGACTCAACTAACTCTATAATCCTACCCAAATCTCACGTTATACACTCGAGTGTTACAATAGGGTTTGGTAATTAATTATATAAATTACGTGTTATAAAAATAGAAATATACTATATATTATTAATATATTACAATCATATTCATTCTATGCAATCGAATTAATTGAAACATAAGACATCAGAGTTAATCATTTTGGCATTAAAATGTATCGCTAAAATTATTTTTTATACACAATAATGTTGAGCCATAACATTTTAAATCTGGTAAAAAATCAAACATTCAAACATTATTACTCTGTTTCCGATCATTTCATTTTCTCGCAAAATTGATTCCACTGTTACAGGACAAGCCGCCAGTCACTACCAATAGATTTACACCTACCTATATTTTAAAATATAATTTTATTTAGTGGTTTATAAATCCAATTGTTAAACAACTAACCGAAACCAAACAATAAACAACACCATCAACATTCAAGGTGTGGGTCGAATCAAATTTTTTATTTAGCTAGAACTTTACTTTTTACAAATAACTTATTATAACTCAGCTAAAAACTTCTTTGAGTATGGATTTTTTTATTTTTAAATTGTGTAGTAGGTATTACTTACTGATACGAAAACAAAAGGAATTTTATTTTTGTGGTGTATTGACGTATTGTTAGTATTCTGTATTGTTACTATGTTGAAATTTCTTAAGTTTCAATGAGTCCTATTTGAACAATATTATATTATTGAAGTATAAAAATGAACTAATACAATGGAGATTATGTCTAAAAAAAAAAAACTTATCTTAAGTTATTGTTTTTGTAAAAGTTCGTGTCAAATGTCTTTATAAAACAGGGGTATACTGATTTATGGTAACTGTTGATCATTATTTTCTTCTTTTTAACACTTATTTTAAATGTAGCGAAATTCCAAGAATTTGAATATAATTTAAAACTTAAACAAGCTTGATTATTTATGAAAATACAAAACCTAACAAAAGCTTATTTTTGTATACCTTTGCAATATTCGAATAATCCCAAAGGATGACAATATACCATACTTATGGACCAATTGTATTCATAATTCAATCAAATTTATTAAAATGTATTAAATATAATTATTTTGTTGTAAGCTTGTAATGGTATAACGCATAATGAATCAGTAAATCATCTATATGGTAGGTAGATCCTCATATTTCTGAAAGGAAGTTAGCTCAGTCCGTAGCGCATCACTAAATAAAAATTGATTGTGTGTGTTAGTGGATCTTATTATTATAATCCATGGTAAGGGCTAAAGAAAAAAAAAAGTTAATTGCAGAAAATTGTAGAGAAGTATAGAAAAATGCTGTAGATGTATATTTTTTGTCTTAAATTTCTAATTTATGTGGCAGTGGCGAAATAATACCTACTACACCTGACAACGTCGCAAAAATAAAATACATTTCTTGAGCGTAATCATTTTGTTGTGAAAAGTAGCGCTGATAAGCCATAAGCGCAGTGTGTATGCAATCGTGTACCACCCATCCGAATAATAATATTCATATCACTAATTAGTAAGTAGAGAAAATTAATATAAATAAGGATTAGGTACGTTTTTAAAAAGTGGTTCTTGTGACTTAATATGAACTAGATAAAATATAAAATAATATTTAATGTATGTAAATTATAATTATAATTATAATTTATAATGTAATGAAATCCCAGGAATTCAGAAATAATAATTAATAATAGAAAATTGAATATAGTTCTATGGATTACGACGTGATAAAATAGCTGATAAAATTTGATGGCAATTTTAATCGTAATTTGTAGGTACAAGGTAGGTACTATATAGTATAAACGTTAATATGCGTAATATATATATATATGATCAAAATGTAAAAAATGTAAAAAATAAGTTAACAGAAACAAGTGGTAGCTGGTAGGTACCGACTAAGGCCGGGCGCACACTGAGAGAGCAAAACTGTTCCGAGCTGCTTGGAGCAGCTCGGAGCTGTCTGTAGGCAATTTTAACATATGTAAAGTAAGTGAATAAAGTAAGTAACTAAACTATTACAGCTCGAAAATTAAATAAAATATACATATATGAGGATTATATTACACAATAACTTGTAAATAGCTTGCATGATCTCAAATATAATATAATAAGATTAAGATTGTTTGCACAGTAACAAAATATATAAATATAATACAATGAATAATTGGATAGGTAATGAGAGAAATATTAGGTATGGAGTAAAGCGTTCATGTAAAACCTTTAGGAAGGAAATTAGTGAACCAATTAGAGAATTTAAATACGAAATAAATTACATCATACTTGAGACGATTTCTAGGGGAGAATTTTTAATAGTAACAACTTCAGCATAGGGTTTCTTTTGAGGCTGAGCATGAGCTTTTGGGATCTCGTTTGACGGAGTCTTTGGAATTGTTTTGTGATTATGGTTTCTTTTGGAACAGTATGATGGTTAATTGTTGTGAAATAATTTTAAATGTTTCTACGATAGTCGTTGATGACTTTTAAATGAAATAGTTTTGTCAATTTAAATATGTCCCTTTTAACGTCTTCAATGTTAACAAGCTGTCAAGCTCAATTGCAAAAAAGTGACATCGTTTGGTTGTTAGTCCTATTAATAATATTACTAACCCTGAAAACGAAGAAACTCAGATCCGTTAGGGACGTTTCATTATCTTATATTATATGAGTAGAATGTTAAGGTAGCGAATGATCGCTATAATTGGACACAAATGGCGGTGCAAATGTGTGGAAAGATAATTCAAAATTTGCATGTGATATTTGGAATTTGGAGTTGTAATTTTGAATAAGTCTTTATATAAACATAGGATGAACCCATCTGATCCCAAGATAAGGATAAGGCCACTCATTAACCCATTTAGGTTGGAAATATTTTTGATGAATATTGGAGGATACTTAGAGTTTCCTCATAATATGGAGACAGTTCCACCGGAGATATAGGGTAGACCGCGACCAAACCTTGGATTAAATCAGTGACGTAATTCACCCCCCCCCCCTCCACACACACACAAACATGACCGGAGGAGGGCTGAAGACTTCGGTTGGTGAGTCTAAATCCTTTGATTGTGTGGCATATCTGTTGAGAGAGATGTACATTCTAGATTTATTGTCTGCGTCTTTAGGAGACGACGAAGGTGACGATGATGAAGATAGGTTTTGTTTAGATTGCGTATTACTATACGAGATATGGTCGGTTTTTATTCAAAAATAAAAATACCAACTTTTAATGAGCAATTAATATTAAAAGGTAGGCTGTTGAGATAGCATTAGGGCGGTTCGATTATTTTGATTAATCAAAATTTCCTCCGATTAATCGATATAACCAATTATTTTACGTATTAAAAAAAAAAAATTAATCGTAATTTTGATTATTTGTTTATTAATCGATTAATCAGATATTAATCGAATATCGATTAATTGTTTTTTTTTTCAAATAAACAAGCACTAAGAATAAATCAATAAACTATTTATATTTTTTTTTTTTTTTGGTATTTTTATATTGTTTGTCTAGAATAAATCTTAAATCCTTGAAAACATAAAAGAATTTACGACCTAAGTCTAAAGTCATAACATAAATACATAATCAGATAATCTATGTAGATACGTTCTAATTTAATTGGGAATCGATATATAATCCTAAATATTTGATGAAATTGACTTTTTTGATATTAGTACAAGAACAATTTGTGGAAGTATTACTTATACAAGAACTGTGAAGAACCTGAATATAATCTTTATGGACGCTTAGATTCAATTTTAATCATAAAAAATATTTTGAACATTAAACTATTAAAGATTACATAATTAGTTTTATTTAAGTTCAGCTCTAGATAATTGTTATTGGACCATGATTTTACAATTTCAAATATTTTACTAGCTTTAGATTTTAGAATATACCTAGTGTTTGGTCGACAGTCCTTTGTTTCCATGGTTTATTTTCAAAGGAGCGCTATAAGACTTAAGTATCATTAATTTTAACTATTTGCAACCTATCATAGGCCAGTTGCGGGTACTAACTTGCCATTATAGTAAGTCGATAAGATCTAATAAAAATAATAAAATCAAATTCTTTACTAAGTATTTCTGCAAAATTTAGTTTTTTAAGTATTAGGTTAGTTTTATAACTCTTAATTAATATTTAAATATTTAATAGTTAATACTGTCAAAGGCTATTTTGACATGAATCGATTAATCTGATCAGGAAATTTTAGAACTTTACATTCGGATGTGACTCAAGACCTAATAAAATTGAACTGTTAACTTATTAATAAATAAATTACTTACTTCTTGATTAAATTATAAACTGATTGTTGCAATTGATCGATTAATCGTTGATTCAGTTGATTCAGTTAATCGATTAATCTAGTTTTGATTAATCGGTTAATCGCCATTCCGATAAATAAACCTTATATAAATAAAATTTATCATTTTTCAATTAATCGATTTTTTCAATTAATTGTGCATAATCATAATCGATTCCTCCCAAAAATAATCGAACAGGCCTTGATAGCAATAGAATTAACGAGCGCGATGTGTGTGTTAACTTCGACGGTCGGCACAGCAATTACTTCAAAATACTGTATATGCATATTAATCGAAATTGAATAACAAACAGTTACATTTAACTCAAATATATATTATAAACTATTCTCTAATATATTTTATATATTTTTTTGTACAATATTATTTTATTATTTACAAGAACAAAAAAAAATTAATAACAATAACAAGATTTAGTCATCTTTGGAGCGATTCATTTTCGTTAAAATATATAATATTTCAATTCGTAGAACAATTATTTGATTATGATTACAACATTCACTTGTAATTTTAATTAAAAAGTGTAAATACAATTACATAAAGCTATTAGGTATAATTATTTTTGTATAACGATAATGGTTGCTAATATTTTATTTATCTTTATGAGTTATGCTTATGACTTTATGCCATGTGTTCAATATTCGAATCTTTTGAATTTAGTTCATTGTAGTACGCTGTGGGCTGTGGAATAGGTCTGTGGCTCTAATTAAAATAAAATAATATTCAGAGAATAAATTATTAAGTCTTATATGTGCCTTATTCATTCTTATGTAACTGTCGCCGATTCCGTAGGGCAATGCACTAAAGTTTCAAAAATCAAACCCGATCCTAAAAACTGTATTTACGTTTTCATAAAAATGTAGTGTCATTATTGTTTATTTGGTAATAATTAATAACTAATAGTTATTAGCTATTATAAGTACTGAACATTTAATTCTAAGTTAACAAAAATGGTTGAAAGTAGGTAACCGTTCTACTTACAGACTACAGTAGATGTCGAGTAAATCACTATAATATGTGTTAAATTTGAATTCAATGATAAATTATTGCTTACAAAAAACGATCCTTAGCGAAAACTGTGTACCTGCTGTCAGCCATATTATTGAGTATATTTTATGAAATATTTATTAAAGTAATTTATTTTAGGTACTATAAATATAATACGATAAGTTGAATTAGTTCTTGCAAGTTGCCGAAAACAATGCAGTTTAAGAATTTTAATTATGTATACAAACTATAATAAAATACGTTAATATATCGAGTACCCACGAATAATATTTTTAAATCACAACAAATCAACTAAAATCGTTTATTCTTCATTTAAATATCTGATTTCATCCAAATTTAAACATTAAATCTCTATAAATGAAAACGGTGTTTATATATTTTTTAGATTTTGCGGTTACAGTATGAACTTCTGAGGAACTTTGTATTACATTTCCTAGCTTTTGACCCAGTCAAAACATTTTAATCAACATTTATAGAAAACAACAAAAAAAAATTTAAAACTAAAAATTTGGTTCACGAAAATAATAACTCATAAATAGTAAGTAATTAGAAATTTACTCATGGATTTTCAATGTTGTAAAAATGTAAACTTCATACGCTCATAAAAAATATTTGTGGAATAACGCTCAATTTTGTTTTTAAATTCCTACAGTAACAACTTTGAGGATTCTCGTTATAAATTTTCAAATTTCAAAATGTTATGAAATTACTAATTATGTACCAACTAGATACAATTTTATACCTGAAACCACCCCCAAAGCATTGTTTCTAGTATAAAAAGGTCTGTAGTCACATAGAAAAATATACACACATCATTGCAAATTCAATACACTCACAGCTCCCTTCAGAATAAAAAGACTTACATTCCACCGAAATATTGCTTTTATTCTTCAAATTACAATCTTTAAAATATATAGGAACAGTAGGTACACTTCACGCTTATAAGCTTTTTACTAAAGTATTTTCACTTGAATGACTTAAGTTTAAGCATTGGAGAATTCTGTAAAATGTCAACTAAATACTTTTAGAGTATGTATAATACAAATTTACTATGTTTTTCCAGTTTTAATGTTGGAGTCCACATATAAAGATGAATTCACTTTTAAATGACAGTATTTCAAATTAAATATATAGATACCTATTATGTCCTATTCAGCACTTCAGAAGCCAGAAGGCGTTGCAACACGTATATCAGTTAATACAGAAATCTCGTCTCATCCCCGTTTACCTTTTGCATGATCTATATAGTTAATACATAAATTACATTGTTTTGAGTTGTTATGCTCGAGTGACCTTTTAGTCACTGTGTCTGTTAATTTTTTAAATGTTTATTAATTTAATAAAAATGTATTAATTTGATTACTAATAAAAATACTAATAAAAATCTAGGTTTGGAATCATTTTTAAAATATATATAGATACCTATATAATGACTAATAATAGCTAATTTTAACTTTTAAATATTTAATATATGATCGGAATCGACACAAACAAGTACCATATAGATATCTATTTATCTATTATTAATGATACTTCATTCATCTCTAAAATTATCCTCATGAAAATTACTTCTTAAAAAATATATGTATATTTTTTAACGAAATAGAAAGCATACAATTGATTATATTTTACGTTAAAAAACATGATGTTTTAATTTATTATATCGTATAATAAAAAAATTCAGAGTATTAGCTTATTTCATAATTTTTATTTTTTTGTTGAATAAATATAAAATAACAGTTCCCACCTGAAGTTATCCATCGTCTGTTTAATCTCAATTATTTATTATAATTTTAATTTTTCATGAAGTGTCATTGTGTTTTGAGTAATTATATATTTTTAATTTACCTATTTTTGCATGTTTTAAAATTAAATGAAATAGTAAAAATGTCTTATTCTTGTAATCTAATTATTAAAATAATAACAATAGGTAAATGTATTTAAAACAAAACAAAAACAATAAAAAGAAAAAATGTGTATAGATACTCATATTGTGAAATTAAATTGTCACACTCCGTGTATTTAATAACTTAATTCCAAAAATTAGTTTTTTTCAAAAAACACATCTATTCTATAATTATTTATGAAAAATTGTTAAAATAAATTATACACAAAACTATTGTATATGTTTAAACTGAAAGTATTTGTATAACATATTTTAATTTATCATTTTAAATATAAATATTATACGATTGTAAAAAAATTGTTTGTACCAAAAATATTTTTAATCTATACTTTCAAAATCAAAATCAAAATTTATTAGGATTTGAGAACTAAAGAGGGGTGTCCAGAATAATATTGTATAAACTGTATCAATTCAAATATAGGTACATTAATGAATCATTTATCCAAAACAACATAATATATTATAGACCATAAATGTTTGAACTTCACATTATATATTCATGTTAATTAATTTGTGGTAATGTTCAAATGTTACTAATAAATCAAGAATAAATATGCCATCCAAATAATAAAACGAACAAAAAGATATTTATATAATTTATTAAACACGTCATATTATATGAATAGAGAATAATAATAAAAGTATAAATTTACATATCTGTTGGTACTTGGTATGCATAACAAGTTATTCAGTATGCCAAACAATTCCATTGTTATAACTTTATAAGTATTCAATTTTAGTTTCATTTGTACACTATAGTACAATACAATACATAATACTGTTTATACTCTCATTCAAGCTGTTACAAATATTTTCGGTTTTGGCTGGTCGTTGGTATAATTCTTACCAAACCTAACCTAAGTACCCATATTTAAGTTATAACTTATAATCTTGGTTATAAGTTATAAGTTATAACACATTATTTTTTGTAAAAACATTGGAACCAACTTTGAAGTTTAAACTTTAAAACTTTATGCTTTTTAATGTTTATTATTTAAATAAAATATTATATAGGAACCAGAGTCTGGAACCTTACCGAAAAGAATCGGTTTTAAAACCGGAACCCTTTGAATATTGGGAACCAAAACCCTTATTTAATTTAATTTGAAAACCAGAACCTTACCGGAATCGATACTTTTACTTTAAAATTTTTTTTACATAAGTATAAAAACAAAAGAGGTAACAAATTTTTCATTATTTAAGTACCGAAAAGAAACCGAAACCTAAATTTTAGTTTTTCTGGGAACCAAACAGGAACCGGAACCGTAAAAATCATCAAGGTCCCAGTCCTTGAATTAGGAACATATATAGTTATTTTGTTTTATCTATGTAATGCTATGTTAAAATAGCTACCATATAAAATATGAATTTAAAATCAATAAAATTATACGTAGTTAGTAATTACATTGTAAATTTAATTGTGTCTTAAACTATATGCGTATAATATAATTAAAAGAAAAAACTTAATGGAAAAGTATAAAAACATAGTTCAAACAAATAATAAATTATATGATGTGACAACAATAATCCACGTGGAAATAAAATGTTTGCCAAGGAAATATATCAAATAAATAAAACTTTATTATCTTAGATATATTTTGTACCCTTAAATGTTATATTATGTAGATACTAAATCCTCATTTGTAGTAAACGTTAATATTATATTATAATAATATGAAAACTACAACATGTTTAAATAAAAAAATATATTATAATATTTCACTGTTTTGTGTCAGTTAATTTACCATGAATTTGTGTTAAATTAAAACTGACTCATACTGTAATAATAAAAATATATGTGATAGTATGGAAATAAACTGAAATACTATTCACGAAATTAAATTCCTATTCTGATTCGAATATGAAAATGTTTAGTAAAACAGAATAAATTGGTACATGTACCTACATGATTGCAATCAACATTTAATTAAAACTATCATTCTCTTAGTACCTATATTGTTATTTATTATGGTTAAAACGAAATAAAATATAATATATGTGGTGAATCACATGTAAAATAAGAAATACCTACCATAGTTATAGAATTACACAAAAAAATATTTTCGGGTAAAGTTTAGAGATACAAAACACTGATACAAAACATTGGTATATACAGTAAAACTCGCTTAAGACGCTCTCGCTTAAGACGCTTTCCCGCATAAGACGCTGTTTTTAGTCGGTCCCTAGACATTTCCTATACTAGTCAATGTAAAAATCACCTGTTAAGACGCTCAGTTTTTCTCTGTCTAATCGGGTAAAACGCTCTTTTTTTCAGCAGATTACGATAAATTTTAGTAGTTTTGTGAAAATAAAAATAGAATTTTTAGTATTATACGTGTTCTTATCGTTTTATTTTATCGCTATACCTATTTTATCATTACTTATTATAACAGTTTTACTGTATTTCATCGTCTTATGAGATTTAGTAAGTGCTGTTCGTTCGCATGTGTATAACCGTAATTTCGTTATGGCTAGTGGTATAAAACGTAAAGCGCTAACGATTTCGGACAAACTCAACATTTTGAAAAAGTACGATGAAGGATTGGCTGAGAAAAAAAAACAAAAAGATATTGCTAATGAACTGGGGATACCTCCTTCCACTTTAAGAACTTTATTGAAAAACAGACATGAAATAGAACAAAGCAGCTTGTTAGGTGGCAGCAAACGACAAAAATTAAAACACGGGAAGTATGAAGAGTTGGAAAATATTTTATTGGAGTGGTTTCAACAAGCTCGTAGTTTAAATTATCCAATAAATGGAGGTATAATCACGGAAAAGGCGATGGAGATTGCCGCACGTCTCAACTTAACCGAATTTAGTGGATCGACTGGTTGGCTGGATAGATTTCGGAGTAGGCATAGCATTGTGTACCGGCAAATATCAGGTGAGGCTGAATCTGTTAATAATGATGATATAGCTTCATGGAAAAATAACGTGTTGCCTTCATTACTGCGTGACTATGCTCCTGACGATGTATACAACGCTGATGAATTCGGATTGTTTTTTAAGCTTATGCCAGATAAGTCTTTTGTTTTTAAAAATGAGACATGCCATGGTGGAAAGTTGAGCAAGGAACGTCTCACGGTTTTAGTATGTACAAATTCTACCGGAACCCATAAATTGAAGTTGGTCGTCATTGGAAAAAGTAGGTCTCCTCGCTGTTTCAAAAATGTTCGTACGTTTCCATGTGAATACCTTGCTCAAAGTCGTGCTTGGATGACAGGAATACTATTCATAAACTGGATTCAACAGCTAGATGCATTTTTCGGTAAACAAAAGAGAAAAATTATTCTATTCGTCGACAATTGTCCGGCTCACCCTAAAGATATCCCTACTACCAATATAAAACTTGTTTTCTTTCCACCAAATACTACATCTAAGTTACAACCCCTAGATCAGGGTATCATTAAAGTGATAAAACAAAAGTACCGAAAAAAGTTAGTTCAGCGGTACTTGAGAGACATGGAGAGTACCAACCAAATTTCAACTAAAGTTAACGTTTTGGACTCCATACATTACGTTAGTGCCGCTTGGGATGAAATTAAACCAGATGTAATAATAAACTGTTTTCGGAAAGCTGCATTTGGTATGTTGAACAACTCTGAACAGGCTGATAGCTCACCTTTAAAAGAAGAGGACTTTCAGCTTCTGCAAAATTTTGCTGATTATGCAACAGTAGATGATGAACTCGTAACCAGTAGCACTCGGACTTTAGATGAAATAATCGCTGATACGAACTTAGTGGACAATGAGAAAGAAGACGACGATCAAGAAGAAGAAGATCAAGACTTTCCAGTATCTACTCCTACAATAACTACTGGTTTGCAACATTTATCGGAAATTCGGAAAGTATTATTCTGTGTTGAAAATTCCGAAGAAATGTTAGGTTGTCTTAATAAAATTGAAAACTTTCTTGCTGAAACACATTGTCAGAACCTTAAACAATCAAAAATAGATCATTTTTTTAATAAACAATAATAAAATATGTATGTAATAATAATATTTTTTTAAATTAAATTCAGTAGCACAAAAATATAAGTATGTATGTATATCGTAATTATAATTAATTTTTAAGTGTATTTCTCATTAAATTATGTTTAATAATAAAAAAATAAACTCGATATTTCAACCACATCATTTTGTTTCATTCCCGCATAAGACGCTTTCCCGCATAAGACGTTTTAGAGAGCTGGTCCCTTAAAGAGCGTCTTAAGCGAGTTTTACTGTATTTAATATAACAATATGACATATATCTTTGACAACTGAGGTCATTAACCTGTGGAACTGTGGGGGAGTGTACTGTAGGTATTTGACACGTGTGTGTTTGTTTTGGCAGAATTTTTAATTGGGCACCCGTAAGTATCTGCCATACCCGGGTGGGGAATGGCAGCCTCTCTCTCCGGACACCGTGACTGCCCGAAGAAAAATACCGCCCATGGCCAAGTTTGAACCGGCGACGGTGCGAGTTGCAACCGACGCCTTAGTACTCTTGGCCACTTCGTCTCCCATAATGATATTTTGTATCAATCGAAAAGTAGTATTTTATGGCTTCTCCTATGGGCTGGATCCCTCTTAAATATAATTTTAGAAATTCTTTCTCGTTTAAATTAGTAATAATAAAGTGTTATTATTATTTTTTTTTTTTATTGAAATTTGAAATAAATTCTGCTTATTGGGACACTGAACCGTTATCACTATATATTCATATACCTATAAATTTCATTTAAAAATTATATGTATTATATATATTCGGGATACTAACCTATATAATTATTATTAGGGATTTAAATTCCCTTTAAAAATGCATTTATGACCCATAAACTCTAAAAAATTCTCTCAAAATATCAATATATGCCTTTAAAAAAAATGCATTTAACATGGAGCATTGTGTAAATACATTTATAAATATAAAAAAATTAGTAAAAATTACATTTGTATTACACTGTAATACTGTACCTACTACTGCAATTAAATCAGCTAATTGGTTGATGTAACATAAAGATAAATTTCAGCTTTGTATAATTTAAAACCAGATTACCTGATGTTATATAGTTCAAAATGAAAATGATATGGCTACTTATATCACGGTAGTACTTTTATATTTCAATAAAGACATTTTTGAGAGACATAATTTTTAGTTATAATAAATTATTATTATTATTATATTACCAGAAATAAGTAAAAATGATTTTAAATATTTAAACATACATTAAAAACGTAAAAAATTACACCAAAAAAATATGCAAATGCTTTGTAATTTGAGCTCTAATTATTATATATATATAATTATCCTAATTTTCCCATCCATTTTATCATTCTTAGGTACTCTTGATTATATAATTAGTATATATATTATATTATATATACATTAAATTGTATTTTGTTTTATTTTCTATTTATTATTATTTATTTCGATTGTACCTTGAAATTATCAAACACTATAATTTGTTTAGCAGTCATAATCGATGTCATAATACAGACGGTATAGTTCATAATATTTAACCAATTATTTTCTATATCACTATAATTTATAATATAGCATACAGCATTATAGCCAATAGCCATATAGGTCTATGTATGCTTTAATAACTAATATTTTATAGTTTTAAATTTTACAATTGTATACATAGGTGATATTTTTCAGATAATTCGTACATAGGAACCAATATACCACACTGCCAATAGACAATAGCTATTACATAATCAGGTACCTATATTAATTTGAAACTTACCGGTAACAATATTGATATAGTATGAATTATTGGTATGTCGCATGTGTATTTATTTTCATTGCATTGGTGATTACATTACTGTTCTATAATAATATCATTTCCATCCCGTTAATTGTCTACAATTTCATATATAAAATGTATAACACAACTGCCTTATTATTATTGTATTATGACCTCTTACTTATGCTTTCGCTGAGAAATGCATTCCGGCAACAATTGCAGCACTACCTATATATATATATAAATGTACCTATATTATTATTATCCATAACGAAATCCCGACGGTATACGACAATAATATAATACGGTAATATAACAGTAATTACTGCAGCTGTTATTATTAAACGATCTTCAAACTTCCGTGACCAATAGGATTTCCGTCCGATATTCTAAATGTCATTATTCGGCTCGACAAGCTTATATTATTACAATTATATTAGTGTGCCTATACATAGTATACATATTATATACAGGTAGGCGGTAGCCAGTATTTATGTATAGTTTATTGTGCCACTCAGCTTCTGTTGCAGCGATTACAACTGTCAATTGTGCGCGGACGTTTCTAATGCGTTATATTATCATTATCATTATTATTATTATTATTATTCAGACTCGTAGAGCCCCTTTCGCCCACACACACACACAATGTATATATATATTATTTACGAGCTGTCGCTAACCCGCAAAATCTAATTATAATATACAATATCAAACTGCGCAGCACTATATTATATGTCAATAGTTAAATAATAATAGTAATAATGACCAGACAAACCTATTAGTAAATGAGATATTACTCGCATGATGCCAGTTCTCGTGCCGTCGCCATCACTGTGTAATAGTGTAAGTATATTATACGTTTTATCTTTTTTGTATAAGTTTACCTATACCCATTACATATTATTGCCGGCTAATATAGTTAATTAACTTCCCGGTCGATCTGGTAAACCACGCGCATAATATTGTTATATCAACTAGGTAATAAGATGTGGGGTCCTTTGATGCAAAAATTACTATATGAAATCTGAATATCAACATCTGTCAACAATAAAACATAATACATGATGCCTACGTAGGTATATTATACATTAGGACATTACCTATAGGCACGGTTATCTGCTAGTAGATGGGTGTCTGTATGCAATCCTGGGCATAAACGAGTGAAAAAGTTAAAGTTAAGTTTTAACTTAACTTTTTTAAATTTAATTTTTTTTAACATATAGTTTTTTAATTTATCTGATTTTTTTGATATAAACTTAATAAATAACAAATTAATTTTAATCAAATCCAAATTACGATGATTTATAAATAATTAAATAATAAATATAATACAATTATTATTGATGATACATGTTGCATAAACATTTATTTTTTATTATCTTAAACTATATTACTGACTATTTATAAATTTAAAAAAAAAAAAAATAAATAACTTAGCTTAAGTTAATAAATTAGTTGTAAGTTTCCACAAGACTGGGTAATTTAAAGATAATTTTTAATTGAGTTTAAGATGATTGAAAATATTTTTAAAAGTTTGTAGTTTATAGTTATCCAAATTTAGTTATATAGAAACTTACAATTAACGTATTAACTTAAGTCAAGTTTTTATTTAATTACCCTACTGCTCCCACCTTCGGGCCTCCTTCACCCACCTATAAGCCCTCACCGATCAGAGTATTAGATATTTGTAGATGAACAATATCCACTTCGGTGTAATATGAATTTAAAAATATTATATTATATACTATATTGTAACCATGTAATGGTCAAGATCAAAAGATAATTATTTTTGTAATAATAGGTACCACCTACCTAGTATAGGAATGTCTTACGCATAATAACACATACCAAACAAATCATATGAGAAAATTATAATCAAATATATATTTATATTGATTATGGGAATATGGCATGCCATTTGGATACAGCTCATATTTTTAAACCTATGGAGCTTACATGTTATACAATATGTTGCTTTGCGAGTCCCATACGACACGTGGAGCTTACAAATTATTATAATATCATTATCTGCCAGCTGCCTGATCTATGTTATCAACAATGTACCTGGTGACCGGTGAAGTTTACACATCTTATATAACTATATAATTATTGTAAATCGGTGGGATTTGTAAAGAGTGGAGTGCAAACGTTTTCGGAAATGGAAAACATAGAAAATGGCGTTAGACACGCCGTGGCAGTAAAATGTAACAGGCCGCACCAACGTCCGAACATAATATAATAGGATATAATAGGCATATACGTAGGTACCTACCTATACAACTATTATAGGTGCTACGATAATATTAAAGTATTTATAATATATAATACTTTCTCGTCGGGTTTTCGTCACACCATATCGCGGATATGCCTATATACCGACGCAAACACCGTCCGCGATTCGGTTCGATATTAAAAACGGGCTTCGCGTCGAATAAAACTTGATCGGTATGAATACTCGTACATAACATTATAATATTGTTATGTTTGGCCATTAAAATCAATTTTTGTAGCAGCAGCGGACAGGACGTTTATATTGCAGCCGGAACATGATGCGTTCAAACGAGATAACTGTTACGTTTTTGCACGATAAAGGTGCCTACCTAATAATTATTATACTGTTAAACTGAAATAATGTGACGGGTGCCTTGTAATATGAAAACAATAAATAAATAAAATAAGCAGATTAATCACCACCATCTTCGATAAATTTAAATAAGGTTTTTTCTTTCTATTTTCATTTTTCCCCAAACCGATAATTTATCATTAAATTTATATAAACCAATATTACCCACGAAAATCTTTCGATTTCCACCAAATGAGCAAAATAGAATAAACAAAGGTGGCCAACAAACACAACTATAAATTAAGGTGACGTCAAACCACATAATATGTCTTCCACACGGACAACATAGAAAATGTGAGTTCAGCAGTTCCAATTTTGTGGTATAATATTTAATATAAGGGTGAATTCACCTATTATCAAACTTAAAGGTAAGCAAAATATCTGTATTAACTTATTAATTTTTCACAATATTTGAATTTTTAAGCGAACATGAATTTTTAAATTTTAATATCTTACACAATTATAATTACTGTAAAAATACTGTACAAAATCAACAAGAAAATAAAAATAATATTTTTACTTTTAAGTTTGATATCAGCCAATACGTAAATAATTTACTCTAATATTTAGTCTAACAACATAAAATTGGAACTACTGAACGTATACGTTTTGTAAGTTGTACGTTAGTAACATTGGCGCAAATAGGGGGGGGGGGACTTAGTCCCCCCCAAATGTCGGTCAAGTCCCCCCAGTTCAAAATCTAGTAATTAGTACTAATTTTTATATTCTGTGGTACTAAGTAATATGGCCTATGGAGAGAGGGGCTTGAGTCCTCCCCCCAAAAAAAATTTAGTCAATTTGCGCCTATGATTATTTAGTACCTAAGTAAGATGGAGACAACTGTGGGTTAGACGTACCTACTCTTAATTGATCTGATATGCGTGATTTTATTAGGTTACATTTAAATGTTTTCGTATCAAATATAATATGGAGTTTCAGCTTATCAAACGCTTCTAAATGGATTAAAAAAAAAAAAAAAAATCGATTTTAATTATTTAATATATTTTGCCATAAAACCCAAATAACTTTTAATTTAAGTTTTTAATCAGAAAATTGCCAGTATTATTGCCCATTTTATGGTTGTTAATTTAAAATTTAAATTTGAATTTAAAAAAAAACAACAATTTGATTTAATATGAGTTGTATGTTTTGCCATAAAAAATATTACATAATATAATACTTAATACCTACATAATCATAAAAAATTTATATTGATAAACGCTATTGTATATTTTATTTTTCCAACATTACATTTTTGCTATAATTAATTTATATTAATAGTATAATAAGTTTATTAAAAATATACCAACCTATCCAAACTACACATAAAAGTTCAAAAGTTCAAGACAAATTAACACCGGGGAGGAACCGCGATTTGCATTACAGCTCCCCGGCCCCCCATCGCTTAGATAAAAATACACCTAAAGATTGTCTTAAAACCAGCTAATACATAGTTTCTTAGGCTGATTAAGAATCTAAAACTCAGGTATTCAATGTTATTTTAGTATTTAAATGTTAAGGATATATTTTTCACACAACATGCATTATATATGACGTACCAAATGGCAAATGTACTGAGTTACAGTAATACAATTGTTAGGTAGGTATTTTTTGAAAAAATAAATGTTTGCACCTTTATGGCAATTTACAATACAATACAAAAGTAGTTGCTTTGAGTACATTTACAATAGATGTAGCAGAAAGAAAATGTGACATAACAAGGGGAGTAATTATAATAAAGATAAGTTAAAGACATTATGGGAACCGAAGAATTAAATTAAAAATTAATGTTCTGTGTATACTCTATAGGATGATTATGTCGAAAGAAGACAAAGTGAGTGGAAACATGGAATAATTTATTATTTATTGTGGGGTAAAAAAGAACAACTTTATAATTTATTTAGATATATTTAGATAGCTTAAAGAAAGCGTGTAATTTTAGTTGACATGGCATTATTTAATTTTATTACTCCTAAAAAAATATGTCAAATAATAGCAGTTATTATATATTTTACTAATAGAGTATAGTATCGCCTTTAAATCGATCTATATATGAACATAACTAAAAATAATATTATTACAACTTAGAATGAATAAAACATATACCAAAAAAAATATGTGTAATATGTAACATATACCTATATGATACTTATGCATATATAGGTAGGTTAGGTTAGGTTAAATGTATAGTATAAATGTATTGTATTATTTTTAAATATAGGCTATAGATAGTTGGTACCATAAGAATTAGGCATAAATCATAATATTAATAACGATGATCTATATTTTGTATTTTTTTCAAAAAAACATTTTTATAATTATAAAGTAGGTAATCTGTGAATAAAGGATTTTAAACTGTGGTTGTATAAAACCTTAAAAATCCTGATGTATGAGCCTTTATTGTTTAAACAAATGCTCAAATAATTGTACTAATAAATTTAAGAGAAATTAAACTGTTGATTACAAATATGATTTAGTAACCAAACATATTTTACATATATCAATAAATCGCATGATTGACTACTATTGACTATATTATGTAGGCATGTGTACTTTCAGATCGATACTAATTACATTTGCATTATACATAAGTTATAAGTATAAATAATTTTAGTCAAGACTCATGAACAAATAAACAATATAATATATTCGAGACAATGCTTTATTGTGTATCCTCTGTTTCAATGAGTAATAAGTTAGGTAATACTGTAATTAATTTAGATGTTACCTATAATCAGTAGGTATACTTATTGGGCACATAAACATAATGCAACTATTTGATTATTATAATGGATAATAAAAAAGACGATTAATATTCTTTTGATCATGTCAATAATATTAATTATGTTTACTTCCTTCAATGTCGTTAGGACAATTGGTTGATGATGAAAAGCAATACTATCCATATGTTTCAGGTCAACATTGAAGTTACTGTTATATGTCAGTAGGTATAAAAAGAATACTATTACAATTAACTGTCAACATTAACTACATAAAAAACAAGTAAAAAAGTTGTTATTGGCGAACATCTCTAGCGAATATTTGTCACACGATTAGCGTTTCAATAAATTAACTTTAAACTATCGAGGGATGGAAATGAATAGATGAAATACCTATGTAGGTAACATATTATTATGAAAAGCTTTATTTAGAAATTTAAATGTGAAGAAATTTGAAACTAAATGTTTATGATCCAAACAATAGAACTTGTAAATTTAAGAACTCACAAGATAGGTACTCTTTAATTTTTCAATATAAGTGTTATTGGTCGTATATTTACAAGGGAATTAATTGATCAAAAATCGGGCTTCGTCAGTTTTTTCACATTTTAATGAGAAATCGACTGAAAAAATTAGTAGGTTCCTCCTAGTCTGTATACAGTGTACATTATATTTGGAAACAGAGATTACTGATTAGTGATTATGGATGATGAACAAAAATTGTAAAGAGTTAGGAAATATATACGTCATACGATATACCTATTAAATGACAATATGGAATACCTATTATACTTACATCTTAAAAAGTTTATGTTGTTTTTTAGATAAATCTTTACATAGTTCCAACTGAGTGTAGGTACCTAGGTACTGACTAATATTTATTGTCAGACTTTTTATTGAAAAATTAAATTGTTTGAAATTAATTATGAAGGATATTAACTTCAATAAACTGATGATTACAATAATATACTATTAATTATTATAATATAATATGTATACATTTAAAATATCGAATCACCTTTTTATTTTTCAAACTGTGGGAGATACACATTTCCATTACAATGATATTGACTGTTTCTGCCAAAACTCATATCCGCCAAAAATAAAAAAATATATTTTTATATTATTGGTTTTTTTAAATTACACGCAAAGTTGTTACATTGCTGTGCTTTTACGTAATTCCCAAACAAAATATTTTAGTGAAAACGTCTTTTCAAAAAATTGATTTTACAGAAACAGGCTATGTTCAGATCTGAGAACCAATTTTTCACAAAAAAGGACCATGCCCAAAATTGTCACTCGCAATACATCGATAACTCCGATTTGGTTCAATCATTTTAAGGCACATTGAATTGAAAATGTATTAAAGAAATTCTGCATTGACATCAAATACGATACAGCCTGTCGTACATAAGCAAGGTGAATAAAAACTATGTCCACCGCCGCAATTTCGCCTGACGTATCGCGAACCGTTGCCGATTTTATATTATTATTTTTACACGGAATTCAAGCAAAGGGAACAGCAGTTATATTTTACGTTTTTCATTCCGTATAAAAATAAAAATATGAAACCAATTTCTATGTAATATCTTTGCCGTAATTGGTTTTCCAGCAGGTAAACAAACACTATGATTATCTGCGAACGAAATTCGAGCGACATAAATTTGATAAATTATACGTGTAGTAGTGTCATCGTGTTACCCGCACCGTTATACGGAATATGTGCGTTTAGATGCAATTGGCGCTAATGGATTTTTGTTTCACGCGTCATTATCGCTTATTGCGTGGCCACGTAACACCTAGGACGTACGAAGAGAAAGCGCAATATGTTACTTTGTTTGTTCGTTTTCACGGCCTTTTAAGCGGATTTACCTAACGGCGGAGATAGATGTCCCGTCGGTTTATTCGGAATCCCCCTAAACACGTTACAAAATAATTTAACGACGTCCTTCAGCTGGAACAAACGACGGTTTTTATTTCATTTTTTGATGGATTCGGTCATCTGTGGCAACGGATATTGTTTGTTTTGTGTACGTCATAATAATAATAATAATAATAATAATAATAATAATAGCACATCTCTCAATCGTGTCGTAGTCATAAACGACTTTGTTATAAACGTATACAGAACACATAATATCATATAAGTATAATATATATTGCCTATATTATTATAATGCGTACATCAACGCACATTGTACACGGGACTTTCATACCAAATGTTCACAATTAAAAAATACACCAACAGATAATATAATTCACGTGGTATACAAAATTATTGTATTCGTTAGATAAATACACAATATAATATTGACTGGATGATTCCCGTTAACGAAGAATAAGAACCGATATTATTTTATTTTTCTGGATATCTGTGTCTTATATAGTTTATATAGAAACGTATTAATTTTCTCGTAATTGTCAAGTATGTTGTTATATATAATATTATTTGTTATTTTCCATAACCGACGTTAATCGGAAAATGATTTATAAACGAATAAACTATTTGAAATTATAGTTTGGTCATCCGGTTGGCTGGACTATATACTTCCCCATATACTTCCTGCAGGCAGTAGGCGGGATCGATAAGTAGTAAATCACATTTGAAATAAACGTGAATTTCCATTAGTGGATGGTTTTTTTGCACAGTATAGGTACTCGTACACATCAGCGATACATCACTTGCATTTATTGCAAACGAGTCATGTGTTAATTTGTGTAATATCTGTATAACAATCAAACAACATTTTAAAAACAATTCTTAGCGAACTTGATTAAAATTTGAAGCCACAGTAACTTGGAATTTTTTGTTGCTCCAACTTACAACCCTCAGACAATTCAATTAACTCATCTGAAAAACATATATAGCATTTATAAATTTTGAACTTGAAGTTTGAACCAATATCAACAGCAAAATGTATTATAAAACAACATTTATAAATCCTTTATCCTTATTATTCAAATATGTTTACATCATTAATAAAATCAAAGTTTTAAGACTTAAGATTTAAATAACAAAAATATTTCTCCAGAATAAAGCATGTATGCAGGGGGGATATCGGGTTTTTCTCGTTTATATTAATTAATTTACAAAATATGTACTCAACAACTTATAGTTTCTGACCATGTCTACCTTATGGTGCTTATGGTTTATCAATTATTTTTTCAAAGTTTCCAGCATTTAATTTATATTTGTATGACATAATATATAATGTAAAAAGGCGGTTGTTTTGTTTCTAGCCAACATTTTTTTCATTCCTACATTATGTAAATGTACACATAGGTATGTACTGTAGTCTGTAGAGTATGAAAACGTATATCAATCAGACATCACAAACTATAGTAACCACGTGAACTACCACTGAAGTACGTATGGCAGGAAATATAATGAATGTTGTCAGTCCAACACCAGTGTTGGGGGTTGGTGAGAACAGAAAATAAAGAATATGCATTATTATTTTCCTACACCATTTGCGTATCATATAATATATTTTCATTCATGTTCCACTCAAATACAAACGCTGTAGGTACCTTTTGCCGTTCATTAAAAATGAAAGTAACGCATATAGGTATACGCGAGTGCATTAAAATTTATAAATCCACTAAATCGAAATGAAATTCAAATAATGCATTATTTCCAAACAACGTAAAACCATATCGTTATAAAATCACACAATATCTACATTCTACGTAGGTACCTACATACAGTTAGGTTATCCGTTCCACTAGGAATCTGAAATGAGAAAATAAAGCTCCACGGACCACGATTGCATAATATTTGCATTATATTGATACATATTATGATATGTATAGATATTTTTCGCGTAAAGGAAATTGTGCGACATAAATAATAACATTTATAAACGCGCACAATAGAATAAAAGTATAAACTATATATTATATAACGATATGTTTATAGTTGATCGTAGGTATATTGTACCATATATAGTGTAAAATAGTTCATTGATACTTAAATTATATATATATATACAATAACCGTATGTGTTATTATATTTCTTGTTTAAACAATTTTCGAATCGTCATTATAATATTGCATCGCCCATTTGTAGTGTCATTTTGCCTATAAGTTTTCGTATTCCTGCTGTAGGTTGACACGTTCGATTTTTAAACCACTTTAATAACTCGAAATTTCCAATCATCAGCACTGTTATTCTTTTGGCGTCCACTGTCCGACACATGACTTAACGAATCGTCAGCATATAGTAGTCTGTAGTAAAGTAGTACATAATAATATATACCTATAGCTAAGCATAGGTGGGTAACATTATAATATAGTGTGGACAACAGTTTGGTAGGTTATACAACTATTTAATTCCATCGCGTCAAACGATGTTTGCGGATAGAAAAATCCAGATTATTATTTTAAAAATACCTGTATATTATCGTTACATTACCGTGAAATTGAATTCATTGAATACGTACAGAACATAACTGGTTTTGAAATTTGACACAACGTCGTCATAATAAAATGAAAAAAAATAAAGGTGACAAATAGTCTTCAATAGTATATTTACGTTTATTGTGCATACCTTTGCAATAACAATCATATATAATCTATATTGACTAGCTACTGTGATTTTAGTATTTTACATAACACAGTATTTATAACTATGAAATATAGTCTAATACTACTACAATATATTATACAAGGACGTATAGTTATTAAACTCGCTATTATTAAATCCGTACTTGGCTATTTGATTCACTATTTTTAATAGGTCGTAGACCAATACATAATTTTTCTGTAGGGTATTTTTATATTGTCTTAGTGAGTGCGATTCTTAACATTTCTTAAAGAGCCATTTATTTTAAGAGAAGAAGAAAATATAATAATTACAGTCCCGTAGCGGGTACGGATGGTTGGTAATTTATTTACTTGGGCTTATGGATATCATTTGAGCGACACTGTAGCGACGGGACGGAACATGCAATTTACAAGCGAAAATGCCAGAAAAAATATATTGTGCAAAAAGAAGATATGGGTTAGGAAGATACTAACAGTATAAACGAGTTATTGAACATTTTTAAATATAATAAGTAAAATAAAAATGAATTTTACAAACGTATGAATGTTGAACCAATATTTATTTAGCAGCATAATACAATTTATGTTACACTTCAACACTTGGGAAACTATTTTATTACCTGTGGCCTGTGGGCTATGTTATCCCATCCGTATGAGAGCTATCTCATCGATATGGGCTATAATAAGATAATACGTGCCATCATGGATTTATATCACTACAATGAAATTCCATACAGGCTTGGTGGTTAGAACTTTTTTTTGGAATAAACTTTATATTATATTATTAAGAGCATTACATCTGATCAAAGTCGGTGATCATCTCTGACATTATGGCATGAATAGCTCCCACTGAGAATACTTCACTCACATATTATATTGTAGATAATTTCTAACGAGAAAATTTAAATCTTACACTGTATAGTAGGTATACTATTGTGGGTTAGGTTAGGTTAGGTTATTATGGTTACTTATATCACTTATGGTGTCATATTAATATATTATAATATAGTTGGTAGGTTTAATTTTGTTAAATTTAGACTTATGAGTAATGTGTATATCATAAAAATAAATAATGGGTTAACATGTTAATTTATTTTAAATCGCAAACAGAGAATTATCGTAGTAAGGGCAACACATCATTTTTGTTTGAGACATCTGGTTGGTAGGTTTCCAGTAATGGAAGGGACTGCGAGATTTCGTATTAATGGTTTATTATTGGAGGTAAGACGGTTGTGGAAGCATTGGTAATGAATTTCAGCTTCTTCGTTGAGTAATTTTAATTTTAGAGTGGAATGTATAGCACTATACATTACAATCTATTCGAGACGAAATGTACTTATCACTGACATACATGCGCATGTAATACAACATTTTATATACTCACAATAATGACACACATATAATATTGCTGTATTGCATATACGTATATACTACAATAAACTACTGTCGTTTAATATTGTAGATAGACAAAGGTATATAAGATGGTAAATTAATACGAATATAATTAATTTTTAAGTAATATTTTTAAATAAATAGGCAAGACAACATACTATTTACGTTCAAAATGAAAAGCATTTTAATCGTGTTCAATACAGTTAGTTATAATAATTTATACTATAAAACTAAGTATTTTTTTAAATAAATGTATAAATACTCGTATAAAATATAATGGTGGCACCAAGTTTTAATCGTTTTGAATAGTCCTACAGGCTACGATTAACGCCGACGAGTAATTTGTTTCTTTTTTCGAGTAAATCGACCGTTATTAATGTAAATTTTCCGTTCGGCCAAAGGGGGAAATTATGCGAACGCTTATTATAAATTCATATCTAAATAAACCACAGGGGTCTATGAATGGCTGCTTAACGTATATGTTGTACGTGGGAAGAGGAGTAGAACTGTAAAGTATACTACGTAACGTGGGCGACGTAAATGCCAGGTTTGTCATAATATCGATCGACAAACCCTGCCAACCTTTGAACTTTGCCATTGCCCCTTCCCCGGCATTTCCCGGAACGCAGCCGTTGACGTATATTACAGCGAACAAAATAAACTGTTCCTAACCTGAACGGCTAAACTCTAACGAAGACGCACAAGGTAACGGCCGAGGTGAATCTTAAAAACTGTTCATCAAAGGCATTTTATGTTTGTACACGCACGTCCCATCCAGGCCATAAGCCCATAACTCTGTCACTTTAATTTGATTTCGAGAGACTGTTATGGAGGTGAAATAAGAAGAAAAATAGCGCAAACAGCGCATGCCTATAATACATTCATATAATACAAACTCGTCTAGCGTTGTTTTCGTATTGGACCTTAAAAAATGACTTTAACCGTTTCGTTTCTCTGTGAAGGAACCTATACAATAGTTTGCATGATGAAACACGATATATTCATCAGTAACCTACTGCCACGCTGGTCAAGGCGATATTTATAACTTTTTAAATGTCACCATATTAAATACGACAATTTTACAATTTTGAAAACTCACCCCGTGTGCACACTGTTACACAATATCACTGTATTTAGTTTGAGCTATAATAATACAGTATTATATTAAGATTAACTGTTCAACTGTAGCATGGACTGTATATACAGCGATATTTATCACATTTTTTGTACCTAATACAATTTAATTTACCATGCTGCAACACGTCCCGGATCCACTACAACTCGTGTTATCTGAAATTTGAATGAATAAATAATTTGATTTTAACAAATTGTTTGCTATACACCTATACGGTTATCTAAATTATTATTTAAAATATTTTAGAGGATGTCAGTGCACTACTATTTGTTTTCTCTGTCTGATCCAAGCGCAACGTAATAAATTTGTGTTCAGCAGGACCAATCTGATGTTGTTAGTTTTAGTATAAGAATAATAAGAATATTGTTTTTTTTTACAAAATTTCAATTTTAAAGCAAAATATGATCATTTTAAAATTGTAACACTTTACATAATATTATAGATACTCATGATTCACATAAAAATATTAAAATATCTTAAAAAATCAACATAAGAACACAAATAATGTTCTTAACTTTAAGTTTGATAATATGTCAATTTACTCTAATACTAAAGCTAACAACACAAGTCTGGTTCTGTTGAATTCAGATACGTTTCTGCGTGCTCAGGGATAGAAAACAAATATTGCGCAGCAGACATCCTCTAGGAACGTAATACTTTGATGTTGCTATCCCTTTATGATTTAGGTACCTACCACAATATTATCGGAGGAAAAAAGACTCAACTATTGCTGTGACATACTGATCGAGAAATATGAAAAATCGCGTTTACTATAATATTATGAATTATGATAATATATTATAACATATTTGGTAAGTACACACCTGTTAAGAAATTAGAGATTTGGTCGTGTGCACATTTATGATAAAACGTAGAGCGATGAAAACACTGAACAGTGCACAATGTACATTGAATAAATCTATTATGTTAAGACCCATTACACGAATTCACAAGTTTTGACATTACTCTTTTTTAAACACCCTGTATACCTACAATATGCATAAATACTCTTGTATAATTAATCTAATTAGACACATAATATACAATGGATAATTATTATCAGTGTTATTATAATTGGTTACGTTTAGGGTGTTCATTGAATTAGGTAGGTACTTACGTCGGAAATTCGCATATACCTACCGTTTACTCTGTTACGCGAACTGCTACCGGCATTTTCACCGCCGCCGCTTCATTATTCGTGTCAGTTTTAATCCGATCAAACGGCCGAGTAATACATTTATTAATGTATATAATGCAATAACAATAACGTCGGTAATATTGTTATTCGATCCCGTCCCATACCGTGTCATAGAGCTCTATATTTGTACTTTCTTTCGATCGTTTGCAATTTATACATTACGTTTCAATGGCCGCAGTTATGTAAATATCTCTAATACAATATTGTACGTCTGCAGTTGCTGCAAGAGACATCGGTTCCAATACGGAAAATTAATTAAGGTCCATGTCTAATTGTATCGAGATAGTTTTTTTTTTCACACCTTTTATAATCACCGGCTAGACGTTTTTAACGTTATTGTTCATTGAATTACACGTTTCAGCTAGTTGTACGAAGAAACAAATCCATTTATTATGTTTTAATCTGATTTAGAAATAAGCCGTATAGTATAATATAGAGTAGTATATAGGTAGAGGTATTGATGGTAGTAACTATAGTAGTAACTATAGTAGCGTATAAGTACATTCATATTAATATATTTCAATAAGATTCGACGATTGTTATAACTGAAACTCAGTAGTGGTTTTTGTGTCTTTGTTTTGTTTATTAGGTATCATGCAATAACGCATGATACATATACAAGTATACAACGTATAATTGACAACAATTTCACAAACAACATAATATTATTGCGTGTAGTGCAGTGTATATTAATGATACGTTTTCAAACAATTAGGTAGCGGCTAGCACACTCTGGTCGATATTTGCAAGCTGGTCAACTCCGTGCCTACGTCATTTATGAACATACAATTAAACACAATGAATGATATTAGCAATAGTGCCTAGTGCTCCAGTAAAACTATATCTAAATAATTCTAAAATCATTAAATTAGAATCAAATAAAATAAGAAACGAATATTATTATTAAAAAAAAAAAAAAAATCAAGGAGTTGATTAATGTTCGACGTAAAATCTCCTCTGTCAGAGACGTTGTGTTTGAAAAAATCCTTTTCCCCTTGAGTTAAGCTTCAGATACGGGCGGCGATCTATATAATATATATTATGTATATTGTATATCGCTGTACAATGTACCCATCTACAATTTGCATTATACCTCGTTTATGAATAATGCATATACTCTATACGTTTTCTGTCAAAGTGTCAACGAACCATGTCAACTTTCAAACGACAACAAAATACATACCTAACGATATGTGCAATATATTGATTATACTGTTGTGATAAAAGAGAGCGTACAATCGTGGCACAACAAATTGTCAACAATCGATTAAAATTATCCACAACTATGGTAATGCAGTACGTTAAAATCAGTTTTAATTTCTTTTTTTTTATCCCAAATAGCAGGTAACTTAATTACAAGAAGTAGGTAAGTATTAACTTACTTTGTGCACCTATATAAAATTACGATGGTTATACTAAGTAATTGACTAACGAATTTTCCATTAAACAAGATACTCCTTGATTATCATAAATCATAATGCTACATGAAATATATTATGTTCTTTTAATTGCTTAACAGCCCACTAAAATTATTACAAGTGCCGACATAACATATTTATATATTAGTATATTTTATTCACAAATTATGAGATGTTTGCATCTCAAATTAGTTAATAATCGTGAGTCATCCTTAAAATTTAAATACGTATGTATTAAAATTGGCGCTTTCAATTTCAATAATTTAGATGTTTTTCATCAGTCAATCTGGTGAACCGTACAAGTGATTTGTCAGTATTATTAAATATATTGATTTGCAAATTAAAAAAAGTGGGTAAGTGGATGTCGCTCTGCTGTACAGTAGGTGACAAGTGGGTCACTGTAATGGATGGTGTTAAATTTGAATTCAATGATATAATATCTTTGTGTAAGAAAAACGATTCTGAGCGAAAACGGTCAGTCAGCCTATGATATTATTAAGTATATTTGATGATATTATTATGAATAAAGTTATTAATATATAACCTATTTACGTGAAGCCTTGTTTTAAATTTTCAATTCTTAGTTATAAAAGTTGAACATTTTATAGATTTTTAACTACAAAATAATTATTACATTTTAAATTTGATAAATTTTGTCAAAATTCGAACTTTAAATGCTTATAAAAAAAATTGTGCCTTTGTATTTTTAATATTTTTCAACTGCTATTGAAACATTATATCAGGAGCCTTGCATTAAATTGTCATGCTTTTTTACCCAATAAATTTTATTGATATTTATAGAAAAAAAAAACTAAAAAAATTGAAAACTGACTATGTCTGTAAACAGCTCAAAAAAATTAAAATTATTTTATACATTTTATAGTGTATAGAAAATGCTAATATAAACATTTAGTGAAATTTTCAAGTATCTACAGTCATTCGTTTTTTAATTACAACAAAATAAGAAAATCGTTACATGAGAAATCGAGTGAATATCAAATGTTGTAAAAATATGAATTTCAAACGCTTATAAAAATTTAATTTGACTTTTTTGAAGACATTTTTTTTTTTATAAAGGTAGGTAAACTTATGAGGAATCTTGTATTACATTTTCAAATCTTAGATTTAAAAAGAAAATTTTTTGTGAATTTCTAACTCAAAATAATTTGCAAATGTTTGTCATTTTTACGTATTTTGTCAATATTTGAACTTTAAATGCTTTTAAAAAAAAAATTGTGACTATGGATTTTTAATTTTTTTCATCTGCCTTTGAAACTATAACCTAGGGACCTTCAAGTTTTTTTAACCAACAAATAAAATTTTATTGATATTTATAGAAAAAAAAACTAAAAAAATGGAAACTGAAAATGTCCGTAAACAGCTCAAAATAAGTCAAAATGTTATGGTGTATAGAAAATTCTAATATAAACATTCAGTCAAAATGTCATGTACCTACGGTCGTTTATTTTAGAGTTGCACCAAAACCAAAATCGATTTTCTCAAAAAGAGATTTTGCGTAAAAATTCCCGTTTTTCCTTAATTTTTCTTTTGTTTTTAACGTCACTTTTGAAAAATACTGGGAACCGCTAAAGTACCAACTAGATTCCCTTTCATATCAGAAAAGTTACTGTTGAAGAAAATCCAAGCATTTTTACTGTCCTAAAAGGTGATGACAGACACAAAAATAAAAAATTTAAAAAAAACACACATCATTATAAAATCAATACATCCATCGCTTCGCTCAGAATCTAAAATATTAATTTGCAATTATATACGATTGATGAATGGTATTTAAAAAAAATATCGGTCATTATGGAATGAGGAGGGGAACGTAAGTTAGCATCGAATTAAAAATATTATTTTACAAAAAATTATTTACATTATGAATTGGCTTAGTTAAGAATTATGTTTGGCAAGGTAAGAGGAGGTAACTTCGTTGAGATATATATTATTTGGTCTAAGCCCAATTTTGAAGGATATAATATCATTGACCATCAATTATGAGTGTTTAAACGAAACCTCATTGAAACTTCCTGAAAGTCGAAGAAAAACAGTAAAATCCATAGATACCCCAAAACCTGATAAACAACTTATGGAGCTTTAAAATACCTAAACAAAGAACTCACCCAAATCAAATGGCAGACACACTGGCTCAATCAAAACACTAAATTAAGAGAAATCAAAAATACTATCTTCTCTAAATAAGAATGGATAAGGTAATATTCAACAGACTCCGCATCGGCCACACCCGTCTTACACATGGATACCCCATGGCAAAAGAAGAAAAACCAATTTGCAATTTTTATGGACCTGAACTCTCAATCAACCACATAATCACAGAATGCCTTCAATACGTAGATGGACTCAACAACCTCAACATACCCAACACCCTAAACGCAGCACACAAATTTAAAATTAAGTTCTTAAATATAATCAAATAGGGTACAACTAATTTAACAAAAAAAATTATGGAAAATGTCACCGATGATTTCTGGTGTTATTTAAATGATAAATACAAGTGCAATCAACGCAAATATAGTGTGTAAACGATACACGGTACTCGGTATTCGGTAAATAACTATATAATATATTTTTCCAGTAACAGCGGTAACCTTATTATCTATCATAATTCATGCCTGCAATCATGGAAGCGTAGCGCAATGTAAATTATGATTTTAATTATTGTGACATAGATTTTTGAACTATAAATTCTAGGTACAGATATAAATACTAAAATGCATAATATTATATAGGTTACCTATAGGCGCAAAAATCGTTTGGAATTTATGGGGGGGGGGGGGACTAAAGCCTTACTTTGATAATATTGAATAAGCTTAAAACAAAATGTAGGAAATATTTTGGGGCTATGGACATTTTTGGTTGGCTTAACCCCTAAAGCCAACCCCCTTATTTGCGCCTATGGTACCAGGTAAATATCGATTAGTATCTGAAACATAAGCGTCTTCGAACAGCAGAAACATAGCACCTGCAGGAGTCTCGCGAAAAAAATTATCTTGCACCACAGAATTCGTCCAGCGATCATATATTTTATTATTATAACATAATCCGATTATTGCTTGTATTGAACGTATATTATAATAATTTGCAGACGCCTAAGGTGTATCATTTACGACGAAAAATTGAACGCCTGTTCATCTGTGTAGTATTAATGGATAAGTTTAAATAATATGATAAGTAGCATAAATCATATGGATATCAGGATATGAGTATATATGACTACATGAACAGCCATAGTTTTGTGCAAACTAAAAATATTGAAAAATGGATTAGTACAATTTCGTTATTTCGACTAGGCGTATATTCCATAGCTCCTTAGCCTCCATGACTGCACCGTACCTATATAATATTATAATAAGTATAATAGGTATAATAGGTATATATATATATATAGGTACTGTACGCCGTCGAATTACAACGAAAACCATTATGTGCGGCACGTGTGTATAGGTTTAAGGCAATTTCTTTCTATTTTATTTTTTTTACCCAGAAAACGTTTCATTGTTCTCGTTCTCACATATATATTACTCGCCCTCGTGTTTTTATTTGCTATTGCCGATTTACGGAAACCGGGTTCAAAAGCATATAATAAGACAAGGTTTTTAAACGACCTATTCCTCGGGGAAATATCATGATCGTGGCTTTTGTGTGCAGTAAACCCGTCGATGGTAATTTACAGTAAGCTGTAAAAAAAACACCCCCGTATAAAATATTATTATATAAAATCATAAAAAACGATTCAAACGTCAGAAAAAATTAACTCTATTTTGTTGATAGTAAATAATAAATATATTTAGTGTAAGCCATACATAATACATTAGAAATGAAAGGTTTTACTTAATAAAACCAACAATGATACAAATTTTTCTATCAATATCGTCATAAACATTTTTACTAACATATTTTTTATTTATATATTAGATATCTTTTATACTTATTACGATTATCAGTTTATTCCTTCAGTCAATTTTAAATTCCTATTTATAGTTCATTATATATCATATTATAATGTACTCCTTTAATAATATATATAATATAATGTAGTATAATATATTATTTACGTCTTAAAAAAATATCCAAAGTTATATAATATAAATTGTAATGTTAGTTAAGAAGTCCTGCAAAATATAAATAAGTACACTCCATTTATACGATTTACTTACTAACTAAGTCTTTCGTTTCTGTAATTTTAATTACGCTATGAGATTTAAAACTAAATATATAGTACAATGTGAGTAATACAAAATAAGAACAACTGAAATGTTTTAGTATAGTTCCGAAATTCTAAAATGAAAGAATACAAATGATAGTACCTATTAAAAACCTATTATACAAACCAAATTCAGATATTTTTTTATTATAAGTTGCAACACAAATGCTCTAGTGAACTAATTGTAAAATGGTGCAAGTACAGTATAATTACTATTGTAAATATTAATTATAAGACACTATACCCATATTTAGTAGTCATTTTTTTTTTAGTTTATAAAATCCTATTAAATTATTTGAAAAAATAACACGACTGTTCATATTCAATTTTAACTCCTAATTGACTAGTCTTTTTATTATTCTACATTACATAACAACGATCAATGCCTTTTCGTTTTCTGTCTGATCTTTCAAATAAGACGTAATCGAGTATTAATAACACACTCGTTTCCTATAAATTGTGAATGAAATGTCTTCTTACATAGAATAAATACATAATAGCTAACGTAGGTACCTATAATAATATATTGCAATTTATTAACAAAATGTGTAAAGTATCCAAGGCTGAAAGAATTCCTGATAATATATCTTTCTGACTTATACCTACATTCGACAGTTCTAATATTATGCGGTATTAGGTATCAAATAATAAAATATTAGCTTTGCACATAGGTATTGTATAAACCACACCAATCGTATTTGTGCTACATACGAAATTAAATTATTATCTGAAATATTATTGTAATATTCTGATACAAGCTAAAAACACGTAATAATTAAAAGAGACAAAATGAGCTATAGCACTCGGTTATCTGGGTTAAGAGGATGACTGCAGTGAATGTGCATAAACTATAAAGTGTGTAACTTTAGATGCGTACATATAGATGCTGCTGCTAATTAAACACGACACTGAATAATTAACTTACAGAAAAATATTAAAATAATGCAAAATTAAGCGTTGCACACATATTTCTTTATATTAAGTAACATTATACCTATTTATTTTTTTTAGTTCCGTTCACAAATTCTAATAAACCATAATGGAATAAAAAAAAAAGTTTCCTATCCTTAAAAATTAACTGCAACTTGGGTCTTGCGTAAAAAAATTAGGTGGCAGAAAATAATGTCATTATAGTATAGACTATAGACAAGGTATAATACTATATCATATTAAAGTACTAGTTCTCGTTTAATAATAAAATTGTTTTCGTAAAATAACATCGTAATTTAATTATGATACAAATATTATGTTTCTGATACAATATTGACTCATTTTCGAATAACACTTCTCATCTAGGTTTATAAAATGACCTACTAATATTATCAATAGGTAACTAATACATAGGTAGGTGTTATTATACATTTAACAGTTTAAGCACCTTTAATTGGTATCCACCTAATACACTTTTGTTGTTCGTTATTTATTATGATGCTGTGGAATGGAGACTTACGTTTAAATATTAACACTAAGTATAAGATACACTGGAATGATAACAGATAAAGGTTAAGAAGTAACAGTTATCTACACGACAGTATAAAATTAGTTTTAACATAATAAATTATATACAATTACGAAAACGGAACGTTTTGTAATGAATTCTATATTACTATGGGAAACTATACGCATAAATATGTAGGCACTTACAGTACCTAGTGTACCCCCGAGTTGGATGTTAAAGTCTCGTGTTATGTAAATAATTTCTTCAGCATATATGTACGAATATGTAAGAACCTACTTCAAACTTCCCCACGTTAATTATAAAAGTTAGTAGAATTACATCAGTACGTGTTCTAAGAAAACAATTTATTATCCACCTAATATTGTCTTGTATGTTTGTAGTAATTTTCTACAAAAATATATAAAAAAAAAAAACAATTAAATAATTTGTAACAGTACATTATTAAAACATTATATAAAAAGCGGGTAAGTGGATGTTGCTCTGCTAAGTGGGTCACTGTATAATGGATTGTATTAAATTTGAATTCAATGATATCATATCATTGTATACGAAAAACGGTTCTGAGCGGAGATGGTTTGTCAGTCTAGATATTTTTTATTGTTATTATATTTTATTTTAGCCTGTAAGTTGAATTAATATTATAAATTACAAAAAAAATAACTAAAATCATTATTTTTATTCGTTTCTATAGTGATAAACAAAGCGTTATAAATTAAAAATTCCATTTTTAGCGGTTTTTGTAATTTGTCGGTGATTTTTCCCGTGGCATTAAAATATAACTATTGAGAAAATCGAAAAATGACCTCTCTAAAGTACCATCTTGATCCGATTTGATAAAAAATAAGATATGATATGTTGAAATCAAAGCACTACTTCTGGTAGAAATTTTATATACAGGATAAAAAAAAAAAAAAGAATAAATAAACACCATTGTAAAACCACTAGATCCCTCACTCCGCTCAGAATTTAAAAGTCCAAACACCCATAACATAATACATAATATTAACTATATAGATAAATACATATAACTGAATTTAAGATATAAGGAAGTTCTTTGGCTGTACCTATTATTATGAATGTAATAAATGAACTCAGTGCAATGGATGTGTTAAATTTTAGTTCAATGATATAAAACAATTGTATATAGAACTTAAAATATCTATAAAAAAAAATAGTTTTATACATTTTTAGATTTTTGTTTACAGTATACGAATACTTATAAGAAACCGTATAAGAAACCTTGTTTTAAATGTTTTATCCTTAGTCATAAAAATTGAACATTTTATAAATATTTAAATACAAAATAATTTGCAAATTTTCGATATTTTGATGAATTTTGTCAAAATTTGAACTTTAAATGTTTAAAAAATCATACTAAAGTATCTTTATTATTTTTGAACTGCTATTATAACAACTTATGAGGGCCTTGTACTAAATTTTCAAGCATTTTGATCCAACGAAAAATATTTTATACATGTTAATATAATAATATAATAATAATATATTGTATTTTAGCCTTTAAGTACACATGTTTAAATAATAATGTAAAAATATAAACATTTTATATTAGCTTTACTTTTCAGGCGATTTCTAGTTAATAAACATTATTGCAATAAAAATAAAATAAATTGTAAATACCATTATAATCAATACAATTCATATTTGGACTTGGACGTATTTACTATTTACTCATATAATTTTGTATAGTTCATCTTTCACATAATTTTGCCACGGCAACTGAAAAAATAAATAAACAGTAATTATTTTAAATTTAATACTTAAAATTCTCTATCATTTAAAATAGTATTATATATTTTAAATTTCAAGTTGCAAAAGGGGTTTTATGTGGGAGGTCGGTTTATCTTGACCTTCCCAGGAGGTTAATGAATACAAAGAGAGCAGGGGAAGAGCCTCTAGTATATTATATTAATATTAATATTATATATTGGCTTGTTATCGGAGACGATAATTATTATTTTTCAACAGCCATTGAGTATTTTCTGGTCTGTTAATTATTATAGACCCTTATAGTTTTTATCTTGTATGTGTTTATTATCAACTTGAACATATTTCATCAATTTTACACTGAAATATAAAATATTTTAATTATTTCAGATATGCATCAATAAAATTATTTTTTCTTGATTTACCTCATTAACATTTATTTTGTACATCCTTGCAATTATACCGGTGTAACCGCGAAAATGTCCTCACTGAAATTTTACCCTACCGATGTAAAATGTAACTCAGTCAAAAATCAAAATACCAGACGTTTCCACCAGTACAACAAATGCTAACACTGTTTTTATTTCAATTTAAGTGAAAATAATAATGATATATTCGACTTAAACTTTTATGCGCTGTCTTCGATATCAAAAGTGTCTGGTCAAAACGTTTAAATTGAACTCAAATATTATGACGATACTTTTTAGAAATTACATTGATGTTATAATATATAGGTGTATATGAAAAAAAATGTGAGACAACTCAAAACACCAGGAAGAATTTTCGCAATTGTATAATACATCACACATATTCATATCGAATTTCACATTTTTTTTCTCTCTTCGCATATTACATTATTATTCATCTCGCGCATTATTATATAGGACATTTTTTAACATATTATTAAAAAAAAATAAAAACGATATTGTGTAGGATTCTCATGTCAGTTAGTCCGCGGTGCTGGGTAATAATAATAAATGTTTCTGTTTTATTTATATTTATCATCATAACACAATATATTGTAATGCGTACAATCGAATGGCATCCGATTCGTTTCATACATCATAATATATACGTTTTACATAAAGGAAAAGTCACAGAAACAACGTACCACACCGACCGTATGTGGTATTCTGGTCTATACGCGTATTAACCTATCTGTTACATCACGAATAGTAATATTGCACGTATACACATTATACATTTATACAAATATATTGGTGTTTATTGTATTACCGTTCGTGAAAAACGTGAAATTAATTGCTCGATTTTCGTCGGCGTAAGCAAATTTAATATCATACCCGCGGCCGTAACCGATGAGAATTAATATTTTATATATTATATCTATTATGGGCCTTATCATTGCAAGTGTACCCGCCACAATTGTGCGTGAGTATAGGCACTGAGACATAGTGTTTAAATTTATTTTATCGGCACAGTTGATTACACGTGTTCATCCGAGACGCTTTTCCTTCGTACGTCTCAATAATACCTACATATCCGTTGTATTATAAATCAGCCGACGCCGACCGAACTACTGTTGATTGGTAATAATATTCAAATAGTTGTATTATTAGGGAACATGTATGATATTATATAAGCATTTTACGCACGTATACCCACAGTAGTCATAGTAATCACCAACACGATAATCTGGAACAGCAACACCAGGCCACTACCGTTTAGTTACCTACCGGATTCAATTTCAGTACCCTGTAAAAATTAAATTAGGCTTATGATATGGAGTCAAAATAGTGAAAATATACAATAAAACAAATTTTAATTGGGCATTATGGTAAAAAAATTCACAGTTTTCATTTGATAATTATTATTATTAATTTACCTAGGTATAATTTAAAACAAATATCAAACAACTTATAATTAGGTATCTACAAAAAGATAGCGAAATATGCAAAGTCAAACTTTGTATTAATTTCCATTTCAGAAAACAAATTAATTTTCTCATGAGTATTCTACAAACAGCACAAAAAAAACATTTAAATGCAAGAATACCCAAATCCTATTAATTGCATATAAAAAATAAATATGTAAATGTAACGTGACTTGAGAGTAATTTTTTGCTATATAATACGACTGCTAAGCTACTCACCGAAAAAGTTTATTTTGTTTTAAAATAAATTCATTGAGATAATATTATAATATTAATACATGGAATTTGCATTCTATTCAACGCAATTCGACCCACATAGATTTTATTGAAATATAAAGCTATCGGTGCTCAACTTCACTTTGGAAAATACAATCAGCAGTCATGGCCGACGGCGTATTTAAGGGCGAAGGTGTGCGTTGTGAGATAGAAATTGACCAACCTTCTCACTAAACGAGTGAAGTTGGTTTTACAGTGATTTTTATCCGTTTATTATTTTTTTTTTATTGAAACTTTTTTGGTTTGTTGGAAAACACACTTCAAAAAAGTTGTATGCACCTACAAAATAGATTGGATAAGTATTGAATACATATTATACTTTAGTAAGGACATTTTTATAACGGTCAGCTGTTCAATGTACCAAATAGTTTTTCGAATAAAAAATCGTAAATGGTACAAAAAATTATCCACAGTTTATTTTTTTATTCTTTTATTCGTGATATAATTGTTGAATCCTTAAATTATAACTTTGCTATTAAAAATCGTTTAATCTAGTACTTAGTAGTAAGATATTATTTAAAGTTACACGTCATTACACTTGGAACAGATGTAGATGCATGTTGTACAGTTTGTGAATCCCAAACAGCAGGTATACCTAAAGATGATATAATATATCCAGTCAATCTAATATGTTATAGACAAATACTACTGATAAAAACGTGCGATAACTGATAAGTTGCTTGTTTCCAGCAAAATTGTAATTATGCTTAATACCAAAATATGTTGTCAGCTTTATAGTGGTTTGATTTAATTGGAAATTGATTTAACTTAATCATCACAAGAAATTATTGGAAAAATTAAAAGTACCTACATTGGTATTATTATAGGGCAGCTAGTCTCCTATATATATATTTATATTTTATGAATGACGATTATTACTCCGTGACTAAAGTTATATTGGTTATTACAAGTTTTCTAAAAAATGCTTTCTGAAAAAAGGTGGGAATGTAGGTGTCGCTCTGCTGTACAGTAGGTTACAAGTGGGTCACTGAAATGGATTGTGTTAAATTTGAATTCAATGATATAATATCATTGTATAAGAAAAATGATTCTGAGCGAAGATGGTCAGTCAGCATATGATATTAGTAAGTATAATTGATGGTATTATTATGAATAAAGTAATTTATATTTAAACTATTTACGTGGAACTTTGTTTTAAATTTTTAATCCTTAGCTATAAAGTTGAACATCTTATACATTTTTAATTATTAAATAATTTGTAAATTTTCAATTTGATACATTTTGTTAACATTTGAACTTTAAATGATAATAAAAAAAAAACATACCTATGTATTTTTAATATTTTTTAAATGTCATTGTTACAATATATTAAGAGCCTTGTTTTCAATTTTCAAGCTCTTTTACCCAACAGATACAATTTTATTAACATTCATAAAAAAAAAAACTAAAAAAATTGAAAGCTGAAAATGTCCGTAATCAGTTCATATTTTTATAATTTTACGCTGAATAGCAAATTCTAAACATTAAGTGAAAATGTCATACATCTACGGTCATTTGTTTTAGAATTATACCAAACACCAAAATCGATTTTGCGTAATAATTCCCGGTTTTCCTTAATATTTTTTTTGTTTTTCCCGGCGCTTTTGAAAATTACTGGGAATTTTACATTTTGACCTCCCCAATGCACCAACTAGATTCACTTTCCCTTCAAACAAGATACTGAAATTAAAATTCGAAGTATTATTTCAAATACTTATCGTGTACACACACAAAAAAAAAATTTCAAAAAAAGAACACACTGTAAAATCAATAAATTTAAAATATGAAACTTGGATGATGGTTGTTAACAAGCTTACAATAATACATCAATAAGATGCATTTACTATACACATTTTAACTACTTATTATTAAGGTAGGTATTTGTAGTTTGGCCTTATATATGGGCGATCGAGATTCACCAATTCCACAATACGCCTTCATGGTACTGCTCACATTTTAAACGTCGTTCGTCAGGAGCAAAACATGTACCGAAATTGTATGATAGGTAATGTGTTCAGCAGCTGCAGTCATCGCGTCGTTAAGTTATGTCCATCGTCTACGGCGCGAAAAATATAAAATCAAAACGCATGAAAAAAATCATATAAGACGGAAATGACATTGACGGCGGGCAAGTCAACAGAACCACCACGGCGGAAACTCCAGTATAGATACCTATTGAAAAGACGGGAAATTAAAAATGAATATTTCATCGAGGCCTGTCTCAAATTCACCGCTGCATATGCGTACATATTTTAATGTTATTATAATATTATGGTTTGTGCCGGTTTGGTATAGAACACACCGAGGCAATGGGTAATTCGATGGTCAATAGAAATGTCCCGTGTACAGTGGTTGTGTGTATAAAATGTTGCGCAATCGCGCCGTATACTTATACACTAATAGATTAATTCGTCTTCCATCGGCAGCAACGGCGGAGATAATGCGCACGCAGCGAATAACGGTGAGCGTCCCAAAATCGAAAATTAAATGCGCAGAAGGTGTGTTGTACGACACGCGGTGAATGCTCTAAACCTTTTCACTTATTATTATATCGGCGTGTGGGCAAAGCAACGAGAACAGCCGGAAATACTTTAAAAAAAAAAAAAAAAACAAAATAAAAACTCATTACCTAAGCTATATACGCAGACATATATTATACTTGAGACGACTAAAAATATTGCACTATATATAATATATCATAATATTATCATATAGGTATAGCGTTGCATTTCGTTTTTCATGAGATGACTATTTTTTTTTTTTGCCATACATTGTGTCGTTTATGACTCAATAGAAAACATTACATTTTATAATGTTTGTTCGCTAAGAATTTCGAATACCTATACAAATTATGGATGTACGCTCAGTGTACCTATATATATATATATCAGTCATATTTATGTATGGGTGCACACAATAAGGACAATTGTCCATAATTTGTCTGGCAAGTAAATTGAATAGATTATTCGATTGATAAATACAAATATTACAAAGAGGGGAATAGATCATCATAACCAAGCATGCATAACTAATGGGAAGTAAAGAGGCGCCCGCCAGCCACCACGTGTCTCTCTTTCTAATTGAAAGTAGGTATACTAAGAAAATACAAAATATAATATTCAATTTAAAATTTAGCAATTATGATTTTTAGAGTTATTTGAGATGGAATGGGTTTTTTTAGATAAAATACTAGGGTAGTACTGTATAGAAAAAATCAATATCTATAAACACGTATTATCCGTATGTGTTTTGCTACTATATTTTAAATTTAGCAAAATGTTTGAATATTTAATTTTATTGTTTAATACTTTGTCTATGGATCTTACTTGCCTGGATATTTTTGCATTTGGATACCTTTTTACCGGAATTTAATTTATTAATATTATTACCGATAAAAATGCCAATCCCTTTGATGTTTTCTCTGACTTCCTATTAAAGACATTAGCCATATCTTGTTAAAAATAAATTCTTATATACCTTCCGCCTAGCATGTTTCGACGTTGAAGTACAGACAGTAGCAAAAAATGTATAATTGTTGTTTCAGCTCTTTACAGTTGACGGTAAATATTATTATGTAGGTATTAATTATTATTATAAGCATCAAATGAAATTAGGATTTTAGATATGGTAATTGGTAGCAGTCAGTGAAGTATGATAGCAATCGACTATCATATCTTATAGGTATTCTTATGCTAATATGCAGTGCAGTACCTAACCTAACCTATTTGGGATATCAACGTGCACTATAAACTATAAATCATAATAATATTATAATGCATAACGTTTTTTCCGTATTCAATTATTAGCAATTGGCAATAGTTCCATGGCATCATTAACCAATATTAATATTATTTTATTATGTTGTACTGTTTTTAATTCTTACCTGATATAGGTACTAAAGGTATATGTATATAACATATAAATCCCGAAAATATTACATTTTCGTCACTACACAGTTGTACACCATCGATAGGTCCACGTCATGATTATTATATCACCGTATAGGTGCAACAATAAAGATGAGATTTTGGGGCTACTAAGCGTACAGTACCTATAACAATGGTTACGGGGGGTCATCCTACACCGGGACCGTTCCGACATTTGTTAATATTAAAATCTAATAAATTCGGTTCTATCTGCAACAATAGAAGTAAATGTGACTATATAGATCTCATATAAAGGAGCCTGCCTATAAATTAATTAATTTTAATACTAATTTTAATTTACAAATATTGCATAATTTATGTCTGTTTTTGTAATATATATACAATATACAATATACATGCATACAATATTCTAAATTTATATTTGCTACATCATGGTACAACGTACGGTCCATTTTGTTTGATTAAATTGCGTTGGCACTGTATTCGCACAAGACTAGAATTATTGTTAAGCCATCGCTGGTCCTTGGTTGGATTTTTTTGACGACAAACGATACTATGAAAATAACCTCTTTTTATAAGTGAACAATTTCTTAGTATTTATTTATTTATTTTGAACAGCACGGGCAAGTCCAATATACTGTAAAATAAATAATAATAATCAAACTCATAGTATAATAACAGGAACAGACATATTTGGGACACGTTATATTATATTATGATAAATTGCAACTATCTTTAGTCTAGAATCTAAACTTTATATTAAGATATACGTCGATGGTAGGTACTTAGGAAAAAATAATTTTTTTGTCCAATGCTGCTAAACTATTTTTGATAACGGGTAATGAACAAAAACAGCCTATAAAATTAGTAGGCAAGTAAATAGCTTAAGGCATTAACATTGATTTTAATCATACTATAAAATTAATCGTATTATGAATTATGATTTATGGGTATAACTACTATACTGCAGTGGAAAAGTAAAAAAAAAGTAGGATAAAAAAAAGATTGTTAAATCTAAGTTCCAACACATTGTAATAAATTAAAACTAACGTTCGTAAAACATTTAAACATTTCAACGTGTTTACAAATTCTATCTTCAAAAAAAATTTTTTTTTTCTATTAAAAATAAATAGTTTTTTCCTTAGTTTATTGTAACTGGGTGACTATACCTCAGAGTATCCCTACGGCCCTCGCCAACTCTTAGAGGTCAGGAGGTGCTGTGAGTAGGTAATTGTGTGGAAAACATAATTCATTACATAGCGATGGCAGACCGGATGAATTATAGCAGGTACCTACATTTCTCCAGCAATATAATATATATATATATATATACATGATCACAAACTGTATCACGTAACTCGGTAACTATATTATAGTCTGCGTTTTTCCCAACAAGGTCGCCACCACCACCGCCACCGCTACAGTCACCACCACCATAATCACTTTCTTCTCCCTCTAGTCCCTCGCAAAATCTTCGTATAAAATACGGATTGCCTACCGTCACCCATCCAATATCCATCTGTAGTCACCATGTCGGGATCGAAAATCGTCGGATTCTCTCTGCCGTCCAAAATCGTTTGATGGTTTTTTCGTTGTTTTTTCATTCATTTCATTCTTGTTTGCATCGCGCTCACCGTTTGTCCAGTGTCGTAACGATAACAATAAAATTAAAGTAGGTACAATACGTACCGTTATTCTGTATTTTTATGATTGTTTGATTTTCGTTTTGTTTTTGCGCCTACGAAGTTGAAATAGACTTAATGTGAACCAAGGATAACCTAAAGGATTCTTGATAGTAATTTGGATTAGACGATTACAGTAAGTATACAAGTTCTTTAAGTTCAGCCTTACATTATTAAACCTACCATCATAATATATTTTATACTTACATAACTAACTTAAAAATGATTCTCTATTGATGGTTTTTGTAAGGTTTGAAGGTTTTTTTTTATCGATTTTACAACCTTAGATACCTAGGTCATTTTTATAAGATTTAAATATAATATAATTTATCAATTTATAAGACTTTCGATGAATGTTTAAAATATGAATTATTATTAGTTTACAGCCAAAAAATATTTCACTCTTATTCAAGGAGCAGTAATTTTCTCAACCAATTTGCTTTCGTATATTGTTTTGTGTTTGCAGCAAATGTAATTTCAAATTAAAAATCTAGTCTATTAAAATAGAGGTAAATGCCCGCGGAAAATTAGTTATTTAAAAATGTTTTATTAATTTATCATTATATTTTACATACTTCTACACTGAAATATAATATAAGTCAAAGGTATATGTTCAAATTGGAAAAATGTATTTATCGACATACAAAATGTATACATAATCATCAGAAATTTATTTAAAAATTGGCTTAAAGAGAAAGGTGAAAATTCATTATGATGCATTCATAACAAAATAATTAATTATATTCAACATACTCGTATTTAATTTAATAAATAAAAAAATACTCCAACGCTCTTATACTACCCCCACTTACATGTATGATATAAAGTGATTTATTTACATTTATAGTGCCTTTATATTATATTATTTTATGAGTTATGAGTTTTTTAATTAAATTAAAGTAGAAAATAAATGAACTAATTGTTTTATTTTTACTTCAGATGACTTATGTTATTTTTGAAGTACCTAACCTCCTACATTAATCGTAATATACAATCAGCTCATAATTACTCATACGTAATTACCTATTATTTTGTTAATTTATTGTATAGTTAACACTGTAATTTGATCAGTGAAACTTAGCCGAAAAAAAAAATTGTATGTCCTAACAATATTTTAATTTAACTCGAAACTAATACATAAATTAAATATTTGACAACATAATTGCATTACTAAATATTTTTAGTACGATTCTCGTGGCTTACTACACCACAACAGGACGTTCGGAAACGGATAATCTGTGGATTATATCATAATTTCTGTATACGGTCCAATAAATAATTTGAATCAGTACCGTTTTAGGTTTTTTTTTTTTTTAAATCCAAGTTTTATATAATCAAACAACAGGAGGTGAGATATAAGCGCTTTTATTTTCAGTAACTCACGTTCACATTTAATCGAATATCAGCCTTTCTTGTGAAATTGCACTTTAAATGAAAATATTAAAATGAAGTATGATTATTATTGAACGAAAATAAAATGAATATCAAGACTCGTTGTTTCAATAAATTGGTCTGCTTGGCATACAAATGTATAACGATAGAAACTCATTACTCGCATTAGCATGATGTTTAAATAAACGATTGATAAATATTAAATTATAAGTTTACATTATAGAAAGGTGCTACTATATATAGTATTCATGAAAATGGTATAAAATCGGCTAAAAAAAATTATTGAATGATATGAGTGTACCGAATTATTCGAGTATTTATTTCGATAGCTGGACATATTCATTTCTGCTAAATCGAATTTTATTTTTATTTTTTATAGATGAGGGCGTATTTGTTGGCAACGGCATGTGCGGTCTTCTTGAACATGGCTTTAGCTGTTTTACCGAACAAACGTGATGGTGAGTGCTACATACTAAAACCGTTTAAAAATCTGCCTAACGAAATTCTCATCTATCTCAAAAGAAAATTCAACAGATTTTTTATTAAAACCTTACACTTAAATTGTATATTAAATAACTCGTTCTAAAAAAATTAAATTACTATCATTTTATTAATAACCGATTACGAATTCCAATTTTATTTCTTAGTTTATATTATAGACGTGTTTTCTTGAATATAAATTATACTAGGGATTTAATTTTCTTGTATGCACTTAGAAAATTGTAAAATTAAATTGTAACTGTGCAATTTATGCTAATAGATTAGCTGGTGCCTGGTAAAGACCGAAACTGAATTAATATTTACATAAATGCAATTTATATTTTATATTGACAACGATAATCGTTTAAGAATTATGTAAATAATATAATGTTAATATTGTTATGATGTTGTATTTATATTCACCAGTGGTACTATACCGTCATACGCTAAAAACATGTAGCTAAAACATCATATAATTTATATCTATGTAGGTTTATGCAAAATGTTGATTAATAGCTAAATTAATTATTGTTGTGAATTGTGATTGACACAATATAGGTCGTAAATCCGATTGTGTATAAAACAATAACTGAAAGCTCACGTTTGCAGCGGAAATAAATTGTTAACATTATTAGAGCACATTAGCATCATCAATGAATATTATAACAAACATTCGATAGAAAAAATACAAATCATCTCCAATTATTTTCTCCGTACCTACCTATACACCGCTTGATTGATGACAAAATTGATTTTCTCGTTCTAATGGAATGCATAATGATAATATATAACACGCGTATCACGATGTGTTACTATCACAATATTATATGTCACTGCTGAATTGGAAACTACAATTGGTTGAGAAATGTATACTTTTAGTTGGTTTTCGGAAACTTAGATAGGTACGTGTATTTAATCCTCAGTTATTATTTTAATTTAAATAAAAAGATATCTTTACCAATTCGATAAACAAAAATTAATTTTTCGATAATTTCAAAATAACTATTTCAACTTTGTTTTGTCGCATGGATTGATAAAAATTTAAAACCACAACACCTCAGTTCGTATTGACTGAATAAGTTAATGTTTTTAACTATTCGATTCATTTAGATTTTAGATGTTGGTGAAAACCTCACCGTGGTTTGGATTTTCGAAAAAAAATCGGTTTAATTAAGATGATATTTATTTTTATTTATTAAATTAGATGTAGGTACCTGCGATAGAAAATGTACCTGCATGATTACATTTGTATGGCTTTATTATTTGATTAAAAACCCAAGCACATACAACTTTACAATTATTTAAACAGTGGTAAAGTCAAAAGGATATAACGAGTAATTTGCTTACCGTGTTTCGGCGTTGAAAATCAACCGTGACCTATTTACATTTTTTTACTATAGTCAAAATTAAATTGAGAGATTTAGAACAATTTTAAAGGCGTTTACAAACCTACTGGATTTTGAAACTATGGTCCACAGGTTTTCTGGAACATATCATATTATATTGGTCTGCCGTACTTAAAAGCCATTAATTTCCCAATTTCAGTGCGCGATAAGACGAGCGTGCACAGACTTTCCAATTCTGGGGACGTACTGCGCCGCAATGCGTGAGGCGTGGAGATACGTATTATAATAAGTAATAACGCCTGATAAATTATAATACCTACCTAGTTATAATAATAATAATAATAATAATAATAATACCTATGTAATCTTCGCCTTCGCGGACAAATGACAACGTGACAATAACGTGTATAATGTGCATACCCATTTATTAGCCATATTTCATGCACAATAGACGTCACGACAGCGGCGACAACAGCCACGGTGGCGTGTGCGTTTCCACGTACCTACGTAATATATTATACCAGATACCTGAACACGTCATCTACCTATGATATCTCTAAATACGTATTACCTATATAACAGTGCAAATGTATATTATGCGGTGTGAGAACGGTACGATTTGACACGGGACGGATCGCTACGTCGCCGCGTCACTTCCTACATTCGTTTAGTGTGTGAACTGGCTATAAACACGACAATAATGCGCGGAATACGCGGCGGCGGCGGTGACGGCGACACGAAGCCGACCTGCCGGATAATAATAATAATAATAATAATAATTGGTATTACGAAACAATAACAATGTGCATCGGGGACCGGAAAGACGGAGCCACCGCCGCCGAAAAATTCAATTGCCGGAAACTGACCGTCGCGTTTCCGCGGCCGCGTGCGATACTCCGAGAGACGCGTCGTCTGGACGTCTGTGCGGGTCACACGCCGCCGATCGGCGCGTCACGGTCCGTCGCCCGAGAGAGGTGCTGTTTATAATACTTATTATTATGACATACTATGTAACATCCGACGCGGTCGGAAGACAAATATTATCGCCGATTATAATAATGTAAATTATGATAATATAATATAATACCCGTAGGCACCTACGCATTTTTCAGTAGAGAGTCGAAACACGATAAACTGTCGGCATAATATTATTATTATTATTATTATTATGGCTATAACAGGCGATACAATATTATAGTGGCATCACTGCAGTACCTACATAATATTCACTATTACGGAAAGGTTATCAAGCGATAAACTAATTCAACTACCGGCCGCGAAGCTGATCGATTCGCACACAAAGCCAAATAATTTATTCACAATGTACATATTATTATTAGAATGGCGAAACGAACTACAATATATAAGTTATTAGCTTATTATAGGATTTAATTTGAAATTACAATTTTAACCATTTTAATTTTTTCAACAGTCAAAGTTTAGTCGATACCCATAAAATGTGGATGGCTCAATTTATTTACTATAGGTATTAGGTAATACTAACTTTTATATGAAATCTTACTAAATATTTTTGTCGAAAGATATCAAAAAGTTCATAACAACAATGTGTTATAAAAAACTAATATAGGTACCTACATCGTATATGTAATACAAATTACAATTATTGTAGAAAATATTTTAGTCAAAAAACCTAATAAACAAAATCTACTGTAGTGATGACAACAACATGAATTTCGTATTGATGAGTATAGAGACTTCATTTCGTATAGAAAAATAAATACAAAATAGCCCAAAGTAGTTTCGTAAAAAAGGACAATTCAAACTTAGCAATACATTTTTAATAATTACAATTATAAACATCGAAAAAATATATTATTTGAGCTCACAATACCTTTTTTTAAAGGTATCATCTCTTATCGCGCGCTGACGACAACGTTTTTTTAAAAACTATTGTAGGTTTATTATAAATTATAATGTATAATTTGCAAAAAAATAAAAATATAATATTATGATTATACTACTTATCACAAATACACTACAAAATAAAAAAATTAAATTATTTATAGGTGTATTAGTGATAAATTTGTCCATCTATGGTTTTCATTTTTATCATAAAATATAAATATATAAGTCAAAAATGCGCTATAATGTATCATGAACAATACAATTGAAAATTCATAAATTCAGTTGTACTACTTGTAATTATTACTATATTTATGTAATGGACTTTTGGTAAATATAAATAATCTATAGAGTTATTTTAACTAAATGACTAAATTGTATAAACACAAATAAATAGCTTAAAATTTGAAATAAACTAAAAAACATTGATTTTTGATAGGTCGTTATCATTTTGATAGATAAATTGAATCACGTCTAATCAATATTTTAGGTACATCCAAGGAGCAAGGAAGTGTAAAAACACTATTATAATTTAGAACTTCTTGAAAACTAATTTTCACGTTGGTGGGTTTAAAATTATTCCATATTATTATACCTAAGTTTATATGATTGCACAACGATGCACGATTCTCCACAGGCGGATCCGTCTTAAGCGGTATATTATTATTACGTATTATAGCTAATTTGAGATTATACATTACTTTAAATTCGATCATCAAATTTCGATGCAATATTTCATATTTTTAGATTTTTTTCTCATTCATCTACGACTACGTGATTTTTGTTCATTGACGAACAACCATTGTCTACTACAGACGTTGTCGTAACTCGTAATGATATTAAAATAATATAATATTATTATTCCTAACATTTATTATTTTCTTGTCAGACTCAAACAACAGTCTTTTATTGATTTCACTACTGTAGTGACTGATGTTCCGGCATAAGCACAACCAATGATAGGCTTAGCTCATTTTATACCATATGAATAAATACTATTTTCCTGGAAAATATTATGGAAAATCAAATTAGTTTTGTATGAACAAAATGTTTTGAGAACAAATCAAAACTAATCATCAGTCTAAATGTGTTCCTTTTATTTACACATTAAATTGAAAGCTTATGTACGTCCATACGATATTTATTATTCCGTCATCGTGTACTAGTCCAGAGTGCCCACTTACTACCCTAACCTAACCTACCATTATAATATTACTATTATATACTACTCGTTTTCATATCTGTCTTCTATAATATTTTTCTTTCATCTTTTGCTCTGCCGCTTATTCACCACTAGTTTCTGCTGGATTAATGGTTTCCGTGTTATATGCGTACATTATAATATTATGTTCATCGTGCGTGCGTCAATATATTATTCATTAAGAATATGATTTTTTTTTCCGCGTGAATACCCGTGAATTCCCTCGTGTGCCTACGCTCTGCGCGCGTTCAAGTAATAAAATATATATATAATATAATTTATTATGTATACACATACAACTGACATACCTATATAATATATTATGCTTATAACTTATAAGTATGATTTCATTCAATCGCCGCTTCATAAAGAAGCGTATTATATTGTTCGCAGTGAAAAACACGCAGTCCTTTAGTGTTAAAAAAAAACCAATATTACAAACATACGTGCATTATACATTTTATACAAATACAAAATTGAAAATATAATAATACAATTTATTATATATTGCGAGTGTATAATATAAGCGCCTCTGCATAGGCTCTGAATAATTAATGTCGTTACGTGGGAACAACACTACACTTGCTATAGTGATTGTTAATATTTCCCAGTTGTGTTCCGCCGTCTGTGGAATAATTCAAGTGTATTTGGGTGGAGGAGAAGGGGATCATGGTAACTTCACGGTATTCTACCGAGTAAAACAAAAGTGCAAACACCGTGAGACGATCTGCACAAAATGAACGTATAATAATTTATTTATGTGTATTATTTTTTTTTTCCGTTTTCTTTGAGTCTCGTAACTTACTTATTAACGTAAATGTGTAATTTTGAAATTATTTATGTTCAAACAATCGAGCTTAAATTATTACCAACAATATACAATAACGATTATATTAAACTTAAATGTATACGTAACACTTACAGTAATTGATGTAGTTGATAATTCATTCGTGTTTCATTATCCGTAAAACCTAGATAACAATCATGTTAATTCCAATAATAATAAATCGTTCAACTACTTGTCTTATTATATATTTATATTAAAAAAAATGCTTTATTAATGCTAAAACTTATCTTTTCTAAATTAATCCTCAGGTATATGATTTAAAATATAAAACACCAATAATTATATTGGTACCTATAATTTAAATAGCAAAATTATTTAAAATGGTTTTGACGTTCAACAAAAATGAATGATTAAAAAAGGTGGGGAAGTGTTTGTCATTCTGCTAAACAGTATGTTACAGGTGGGTCTTTGAAATGGATTATGTTAAATTTAAATTTAATGATATAATATCATTATATACGAAAAACGATTCTGACCGAAGACGGCCTGTCAGCCTATAATATATTACTAAGTATACCTATTTGATGATATTATTGTGAATAAATTAATTTATTTACTTATTTACGTGGGACCTTGTTTTAAATGTTCAATCCTTAGCAATACAAGTTTAACATTTTATTAATTTTTAAATGAAAAACCATTTTTAAATTTTAAATTTGATCAATTTTGTCAACATTTGAACTTTAAATGCTTATAAAAAAAAATTGTGCCTATGCACTTTTAATATTTTTTAACTTCTATTACAACAATAAATCAGGAGCCTTGCATTAAATTTTCACGCTTTTATAAAAAAAAAAAAAACTAAAAAAAAATTGAAAATTGAAAATGTCCGTAAACAGCTCAAAATGAGTCAAAATATTTTGAAAGTGTTATCAATCATAGGAATTCATAAAATAAACATATGGTGTAAATTTCAAGTATCTAATCTACAGTTATTCGTTTTTGAATTATAGCAAAATAAGAAAACCACTACATGAGAAATCGAGTGAATATCCAATGTAGTAAAAATTTTAGTTATCTTTCAGGTAGACATTTTTTTTTGATAAAGGTAGAAAAACTTATGAGGAATCTTGAATTAAATTTTAAAATCTTAATTTGAAAAAGTAACATTTTTAGGAATTTCTTACACAAAATAATTTTCACATTTTCTAGATTTTTACGTATTTTGTCAAAATTCAAACTTTTAATGCTTACAAAAAAAAATTGTGACTATATATTTTTAATATTTTTTAACTGTCATTGTAACAATATATTAGGAACTTATTAAATTTTCACGCTTTTTGACCCTACAAATAACATTTTATTGATATTTATAGGAAAAAAAACAAAAAAAATTGAAAATTAAAAATGTCCGTAAACAGCTTAAAACAAGTAAAAATATTTTTTAAATTTTACAGTGTATAGAAAATGCCAATATAAACATTCAGTCAAAATTTCATGTAGCCTCGGTCATTTGTTTTATAGTTTCACCAAAAACCAAAATCGATTTTGTCAAAAACCGATTCGTAAATATTCCAGCTTTTCCACAATTTTTATTTTATTTTTCTAGTTCATTCTCAAAATAATTACCTAGTTACCATCTTTTTTCCTCGTTAAAGACAAGAAATTTGTTATGTCGATACAATTTACTTATGCGACTTTTCCTCAATAGTCTATAAAAAATGTTTTCAACTAACATAATATTTATAGTAAAAGCAAATGGTTTTAGTATTAGTATAAACATGTTAAGAACAATAATCGTTTTTTACCAACACCCATGATTAAATATTCTACAATTGTAATTAAGTACCTAATATCCAATTACTTTTTATAGGTAGGTACTATACATTTTAATTTACTTATCTTTTGTGTATCACTTTAGAATTATTGTAATATGTAAATCAGTTTTTTCGATAAACCCAATATTTCTTAATATATGAATCCAGACATCCAGTTATTTATAAGAATTGGATCCTTGGTTTTATAAAAATAAAAAATGTTATACTACATATAACTTATGAAAAATGTGTTTATATTTTTTTCAGCATCATCGTATTCTCAATTACTTCAAATTCCCTTTCAAAGTCAACCAACGGTTAGCATATCATCAATGTATACTCCATCTAGTACATCTGGAAATGGACAATCTTTTGATTTTGACAGTTTTAACGCACAAGACATCCAAGGTGATTCTTCCCAAGCACAGTTGCAATCATTACAGAATTTTGGACAGCCTCAACAAAAATCTCAACAAGATTATAATAACCAACTACAATTACAACAGGTGTATGCCTCATCACAACCTCAACCACAGCAAAGCTATAGTGCTCAAATACAAAGGATAATACAAGGGTATAGTGCTCCACAACAACCACAACAACAGCCACAACAGTCACAACAGCGACCTCAACAAGGTTACTTACCACCACAACAACAGCAACCATCAACACAACCACAACCAAGCTATGGAACACCAACACAACAACAGCAACCTTCATCACAACCCCAACCAAACTATGGAACACCAACACAACCACAACCACAACAACCAATACCACAAACTCAGCCAAGTTATGGACCTCCACCACAACAACAGCAACCACAACCACAGTCAAGTTATGGACCTCCACAACAACAACAACCATCACCACAGCCTCAGCCTAGTTATGGACCACCACAACAACAGCAGCCACAGCAACGACCACAACAAAGTTACAACACACCACAATTTCAGCAAAGTTATAGCCCTCCTCCACAACAACAACCAGTGTCACAACCCCAACCACAGTCGAATTATGGACCTCCACCACAACAACAGCAACCACAACCACAGTCAAGTTATGGACCTCCACAACAACAACAACCATTGCCACAACCTCAGCCAAGTTATACACTACAGCAACAACCTCAGTCAAGCTATGGACCACCAACACCACCACAACAACCTCAGCCAAATTATGGGCCTCCACCACAACAACCATTACCTCAGCCTCAGCCGAGTTATGGACCACCACAACAACCACAACAGCCATTACCACAATCACAGCCAAGTTATAGTCCTCCATTGCAGCAACCACCACAGACAAATTATGGTTCACCACCACAACAACCCCAACCATTGCCACAGCCAAGTTATGGACCACCACCTCAACAGCAGCAACCGCAATCGAACTATGGCCCACCACAACAACAGCCACAACCATTACCACAGCCCCGGCCCAATTATGGACCACCTCAACAACAACAACCATTGCCACAATCCCGACCAAGTTATAGTCCACCTCAGCAACAACAACCGTTACCACAACCAAGTTATAGTCCCCCTCAGCAACAGCAACCCTTGCCACAACCTCAGCCAAATTATGGACCTCCACCATCACAACAACCTTTACCACAACCACAACCAAGTTATGGACCACCAATCCAACAGCAACAACCAATACCACAACTCTCACCAAACTGTAACCATCCACAGCAGCAACAACCATTACCTCAACCACAGCCAAGTTATGGATTGCCTCAACAACCACTTCCACAGCCACAGCCTACTCAATCTCCAGTATCATATGGTGCCCCAGTACAAAGTACTATAGCTCCTCAACAAAATTACGGAAGTCCAAAACCATCCAATACTAATATTCCTCAATCTAATCAACCAACTGTAGTACAGTCGATCAGTTTTGGAATACCATCACAATCGTTTAACACACCAAGTCAACTATTGGGGATGTCCCAGAATCAAAATGGGTATTCTTATAGCCCTCCCGCTGTTCAGCAACAAAATAATCAGTTTCAAGGCTATTCTTACAACCAACCAACTCCAAGACCAAATCAACAGCCACAACAGCCACAACAGCCACAACAACCCAAGCAGCCTAGTTTTACCTACACTACATCTCAAACGCAACCTCAAAATATACCACAGCAAGTTGGTTATTCATACAATCCACCGCAACCAGCCACACAACAAAATAATGCAAAACCCCCCTCATCATCGCCACCTCAACCCTCATATGGCATACCACAGCAGCCTCAAACTTCCCCTCCGTCAAACAATTATAACCCTCCCAAGCCGCAAGCCCAACCACGACCACAGGGCAGTTATATTTATACCGGTGTTCCTGCAACGAGTACACCAAGACCGCAGCCGTCTCAGCTAGGATACAGTTACAGTCCAACTCAAATTCAGATTACTCAGGTGCAATTTAAACCACAACAGACATCATCAGGGGCAGGAGGGTACAATTATAACCCCCCATCAATACCGTTCGCAACGCCAGCATCACAAGCCAATCCCCAGTCACAATTCCCATACAGCGGGCCGACGCAATCGCCTTTGCCGACGTTTACGACGTCTTCGCCCACGCAAACTTACAGCGCGTCTGCGATCTCACCTTCGATAGTGTCATCGAACGGACGGAACTTGAACTACCAGTCGTCGCAGCTTAACGCACAACCGAACGGGTCGCCGTCACAGCCTTCCGGTGGCTATTTGACGCCGAAACCGGGCCAGTCTAGTACACATACCCAATCAGCGGGCTACGGGACGCAAACACAACAGCCGACGCAAATACGATTTGATGAATTTGCGGCTCCGCAGTCCGAATCACAGCCGCAACCTGTATACGGCTGAGTAAATTCTGACTGGTACCACGAATGGTAGCGTGCGTACATATATGGAGTTCACCATCTAGTCTACCAATGTCACTAGACTGTTTAAAGGAATAATTTTTATCAGCCATAAAAAAAAAAATGTTACATATTTATAGCATTTAATGAAATTAAGTAGTTTGTGATGTTCCGCAATTTTTAATCAACGCATTACAGTAAGAACATCGGCTTTTAACATGACATCAATTTTATTATACTACTTACAACTACATATCGATTAGACAATTTCATTGTAAATACATTTTACTTTAGTATTTCATTCTATTATAATTATAATATTATATAACAACTTTTTTTTTTGCTTGTAAATAGTACGCTAAATTGCCTGTTTAAAGATATACATTATACATAGTATTATAATATATATTTAAGTATGTATGATTATTTTGTATATTTTTCACTAAAAAAAAAAAAAAATACAAATCGCGGGACTTAAGGTATTTTTAAACTGCCGTATAACAAAATGTTTTGTCGTGTGCTGATATGTTTTATGTTTAGGTACTTAAAATTGTAATGTAAATTCTCGATTTGAGAAATCGGTCGCTTTCAACTATGAACTAGTTCATCTAATTTGGCTTAATTCAACATTTCAAAGTCAAACAACAGTAAAATTATTTAATTATATAATGTTGTGATGAACATTTAAACCGACCGAATATCACCAAGTAAAATATTATTAATTATAAAAGATGTAATAATTCTAAAATGTAATTTTTTTTTTACTATTTTCCTAAAGGTCAGTCATGTATTGAATACATATAATGATATGTAATTGTTAATCTTAACAGTAAGATAAAATGATATGTATCATTGTACAAGTCCTTTAACAAATTCCCGATAATAACAATAATAGTGGAATTTTAAGTTTTATGCTTAAAAATAGACATAAAAGCACATAAAATCTCTGATTAAATTTAAACGTTTTTAAAAAAGCTCAACAATCACATTAACAACTTTAATCAATTAATTAATTAACATATTCGAGTTTCTAAAATACTAGTACTAAAAAACCATTAATATTATAGTGTAATATAAATTTATTTTGTTAAATTTAAATGCCAATTAATTTATTTCCAACTACAGACCATTATAAATTGGCGTTTTTATTTAATAATTCTATATATTGTGTTTATTCTATTCTTTATAATTATTTTAATTATTATCATTTATTATTAGGTATTATTTAAATTATTTTTTTTGGAAGAATCAACACTGAAAATATATAATATAACCTTATAGATCTCAAACGTGTGACAGGTACAGTTTTTTCTAATACTGATAAAATATTCATTTCTAATTCTATATTTTTAAATAACAGTCAAACAACACGGAACGTGAGAAACGCAAGTGTTGTAGTGCCCACGAAATTTCACTAAAAACAAAACCACGTAGGGATAAATAGCAGTTTAGGACCACAGAATTGGACTCAGTTATAATATAATAGTATGGGTTACACCACGTTTGGGTACATAACAAATTTTTAACAACCAATTTAGAACATGATTGAGTACACGATGAACACGATACATATTATTGGGTACACATTAATGCAATACATTCACCCTATGTCGATTGGTTGGTGTAGGACGGTATAAGGTGCACTTCTTGACTGTATACAAATCAATATAATATTTAATTTTTAAAAAAATGTAATAAATAACAGAAATCAAATTAAAATTTTAGTTTTAAATCTATGACGAGTGAATAAACATCCCAAAATATTTGTGGGACGATACAAAACCAAAATGTTAATGATGTCTCCTAATGATATTGGTACCAACTATAAACGCCAATTATTGATCATCCCATATCAAAACTAAATCGTTTGAAATAAAAATATATAATCGCGATAATTTAACAAATAAACAGTTAAATCAGTAATATGTCATCAGTCCTGTAATGTACCCCAAAGTATTTTTCCAAGGAGTATTGTGTACCCAAGCATTGTATAGTTGTATTCATAGGTAAAATTATACGATTGAGCACGCTCTTATTTTCCAGCTGCTTTTTATGCACTATTATTGAGTACTATTATTGTTTAAAATTTCAAAACATTATAAAACTCTTTTTTTCATCACAATGATCGTAACGTAAATCGTAAGTGACTGACAACTGTAAAAACACATTCTTAAATAATAATGTGAATTTATATTGTGTTTATTGGTATCTAATCTTGTAGTGATTCACTTTGGAAATCATAAATATAATAAACATGTAATATTATTTGTATTAGCACACTACAGATTTTAATATGAAACAAGTAATAACTCAAGCAAAAAATTATCAATTATAAATTTTTTGATTTAATAAAAAAAGTTTTACCTATTATACCTATTTATAAATATTCTTTGATTATTGAATTTAAAGTATATATAATTATTTAGTTTAATGTAACTAAACAGTTTCATTTCACGTTTCTGTGGATTTGAAGCTGAAACAGCTTATACTATTTTTTTGTATTATTAGAGATCGTTATAATTTCATACAACAGTCTTGGTTCTTATATACTTGATATGTATTAAAGTTTTTTTAACGTAACTATTGCAACTTTGTAAACAACATTGTGCTCAACCTAATGTTGTTTTTTGTATTATTAGATATCGTTATAATATCATACAACAGTCTTGGTTCTTATATAATTGATATGTATTAAAGTTTTTTTTAACGTAAATATTGCAACTTTGTAAACGACGTTGTGCTCAATCTAGTGCTGTTCAACTAGTGTCGAAAGCTAATAATCATTTGACGTATACTCAGTGCAGTACTCGAAATGATAGCCACACATAAAAAGTACGAATGCGCTCAATCGTATGATATCCATATTTTTTTTAAAAATGTTTTCATACCCAAACGTGTTGAGGTCGGCCCAATGTTTTGAATAAATAGGTAATATTTTTGTATTAGACTTAAGGGGTTTCGGTTACAATATGTTATGAATAGAGGGCTACTACGATAATTCTCGTGATCCTATCAGAACTGGGTCGCGCGAGATACGACCTACTCAAAACCCGGTGGTCGTCTGTTCGTACCCCTGCTTGTACACCTTTCCCACGACGCTGGCTTTCCTCTGAACCGCGGTAGTGGTAGTCGCTTCGTCGTCATTGATGTCCAGTGCCGGGTTGATTCTGCCGTTCCTCTCGTCTTTGCCAACCAGACCGGTGGTCACGGCGGCGCCGTACTGCGCCCCCATCGGACCTGCAAAGCGACCAGTCCATAAATAAAATGCGAATCCTTGACAATAAAAACGATTATTGTTTCCCCCAATCTTACCCGACGTGAGCGTGGTCATCTGTTCACCCTCGTGCGGCTCCCCAACTCGCACCGCGTCCTCCGGTATGTTCACCACGCAATGGAACCAGTCGTAGTGCGGTGCCAGCTTACCGTTGATAAACAGCCACCTGCGAATGCGGAATTCGAATGTGATTATGATGTGAACGCATTGTATGCAATGAACAGAGTAACACACCGATACGATTTAAAGTGCGGAGAATTCATATACAAAATTTTGCATTTTTCAATATTTTGGATGTTTTTTTCATAATTTAGATGTGTAATTAAATGTAAATTTAAAGAGTTTTCCCCTCTATCCGTGTTATTTGTCAATATATTGTCACCAGTTAAATATTTTACATTTTTATTGATTAAATGAAAATATACATATCAGGTTTACAAATGTTGGTTTTACCGTGATAAAAATGGGGTTTAAAACTTTTTCAAAATTATTTTTAATATATATTATATATATTATTCAATTTTTAAAAATGTTTTGAATGTAGATCTTTTATTATTCTCGCTAAAGCCCCATATCCCCCTGGGTACATGCTTGTCCCCCACCATAAATTATGTAGGCATAGCACTGAGCATGCATATTATTGGGAGTATCAACTTGAGCGATAGAATAACAATAATAGTATAGGTACAACATTGCACATAGTATAGCAATACTCACTTTGTAAACCAAGAGACGAATACCAGCGTAAACAACGAACAGAGCATAGCTGTGGTCCGGAACGGGAATAGTTGTTTTTCACCGTCCCATCCAGGGAAGTGTATCATTGGTCGCAAGCCCAACAGAGGTTCGCCGCCAGCCATTCGTATGTAAAATGCGACTATGTACGCGGCTAGTGACCCGTATGTATTGCAATAGTGTTTGAAATGAACTACCATAGTTAACTGTGGGAATAGGATAACGTAAACTAGGTCAGAACACATGGACCACAGGCCGTAAATGGACGGGATAGTAATTGCCATAGTCGTAGCGGAAAAGGCGACGACTACGATGGATAATCGCATGACCCAGACAATCTCCATTTCTGATGCCTAAAACGGTTAAAAAACGTTAGTTTAATATAAACATACATTTACCACATACATATATCACGTATTTTAGTATTGTATATAAGTATGCATATAACCTATCCACCCGAAGAAAAAGTTTAAGCCGAACTCAATAATACGTAAATTGTAATAGGTACCTGGTACCTGGTATTCATATCAACATATTTTATATTTATACCTACTCGTAATATTAGTACGCAAGTGACATTCAAAATTTGCTGCAAAAATATTTATTGATACCTACTAAGTACTAGCCACGTATATTCGGTTCAGAGTTCGAACGGTATTCATTATATTGTTATAATATCATATTGTTACACAGGAATTCCACGAAGCAATATACGATTTAATATATTGTGTAATGTGTAAATCTATGCTTTGAAAATGTAAATGTTTATATTAAAAATAAGTGTATGCGAAACTCACGCTTTGTCGTAATAACATTCGATAGATGTTTCGCGCAAACATAGAACTGGCTGAAAGAACGCTGGAATCGGCCGAAGACATTATAGCTGCAGAAATCGCACCCAATGCGAAGAACGCCACCCAATCTGGAGTAAGATACTGCATAACCATTGGTAACACCATGCTAGTTTCCTTCTGAGTCATTGGCATCGGTCCTTCGTATTTTGTCTGATTCCAATCTGTTACGTGAATCAAAATGTAATGCACGTCTTACTACTTTATATTATATAACGACTAGCTCTCCGGTCAAGTTACATAATATGTCAAAACATTATATTATAGTGATTATTGTTTTTATGTTATTGTTTATAATTATTATTATAATGTAAACAAAACAATTGAATAATGTAAAAAGTAATATTCTCTTTTATATCATGTCTCATGTCGGCACGACGATAATGAACAAGGAAATATATCTCACGCGTTATCTAAGATTAGGTGTTCGAATGCTGCAATGTGTACAAATATAAATTTAAATGCTAGGTACCGAAAGATCGTCTGTTCGATTTTGCTACTATATTATACGAAAAAGGAAAATTAGTGTGAAATTATAGAAGGAACAGATAAAGTTATCTTTTTGAACTAAATGTGTTTTTAGTTATATGGGTTCTCGGACTTTTCGAACCATTGAACACCAAGAACTTGATGAAATTTGAACTGTTCTAGTTGGTGTAAAATTGAAGATTAATTTAACCTTAGTTTTTATTTAAGTAAGATTTTGCGCTACACTTTGATTATCTTTCAAGTAGATATTTTATACAAAATAAAACATATATATTTTTTATTAGCTCGGATGAGAAGAAATTGTTTAGCGATTAAAACCGATACAATCTTATCGATCGTCAGCATAAACATTTATCAACACTACAGCCCAGACTACGGTCCAATCAATTATTCTAATATTTAAATGTTTACTGAATTATATATACAATGTGTATTGTATAATTTAGTTGTATATTATACACACCTGTAGCCCTTGCTACCATTCCAATAATGACCGGTGGTATTGCCATGATGAAGCATCCAAAAGCAGCGACAAATGAGAGTATCTGAGCTTGTGCAGCAGATTTACTGGATAACACCCTTTGGAAATATACCTGCCACGGAATTCCACCAAACACCAACAGCAACGCGTAATCTATGTAGCTTAAGAAATCCTTTCCCTTGATCTCGCCGATCAAATCCAAACCAGGCTGGTTAAAGTCTACTTTCTTGTTATACCACGCAAACGGCACGCTTAACCACTATGACAGTAATAATAATAGTTATAAGTTAGGTATATTATTATATATTATGTGCAATGTTTCGTATTTATATTATTATATTTATTATTTATTTTATAAATCTACAGGCTGAAGGCTAATGAAACAAGAATAGTTAGATAATATATACTTATGAAGTAAGCAATATAGTTAACTTATTTGCTAATAATTTAAAATTTAAAAATTCCAAAAGTAAAATGGGGGTCTTAATTTTCCAGTTGCATAAGGCATGTTAAAGGAGACTCGGGAGAGCGTGATAAATAGTTTATAGAGTATAGGGAATATAGAAAGGAAAATTAGTTTAAATTGGAAAGCAACGAAGGGGAATCAAGCTCATCTGTGAGAAGTTTACTTTTAAGTTTAAATTAGCAGCTTGTCTTTGATCTGATAGAAAAGATAGATTTAAAGCTTTTTGTACAGGAGTTTGGTCATGAGGAGGGCAGTCAATTTTAAAGATATATGAAACAACAAACAAAGTACTAAAAATTGTACTCTATCCATCATTTGAGAGTCACTAGTGATCACTAGATGGATCCCAAACGACAGAATCATATTCGATTAATGAGCGATTCAATGAACAAAAAACAGTTTTTTGTATGAAGATCGTATTTTAAATTCAGAGCACATTCGCTGGATAAAACCAAACACTTTGAGCGCTATTGTAATATTGAATAATATATTCTAAATTGTTATGGTTTTATGTTAAAATAAAATATTGATATATCGTGTCATACCAGTCCTATGAATATGGCGAACAGTTGAATGACATCCGTGTAAGCGACGCTGGCTAGTCCTCCGAAAATTGTGTAGAAAACTGCAATGCAACAGCTCAAAATAACGCTGGTAGCCTGGTCCAGTTCGATGATCACACTCAACGTAGCCCCTGTATGTTATCATATTGTATATATTATACTATTTTCGTAAACAGATTGATGAGACGATATCGGTAAAACATACATACACCTACAATCCTACTCCTACACACAAAACCCATACGAACGTGCGACGTGTGGTTTTAAATTTGTTAATAATATTATTATTATACGTACCCAAAGCGGACAATATCCCGGCAGACCAAAACACTTCACCGCACAGAGCTGGTAAAAACAGCAGTCCTCCCATACGTTCGCCGAAACAATCTTGAAGCGGATCCAACATGGTAACATACCCTTGTCTGCGCATCGGATCGGCGAAAAATATTCCACCTGATTGTTTTGTTTATAATATTTTATCATCAGTCTAATAATCACCACCACTATATTATACAGCATATTGGCATTCGAATAACGTGTCTTACCAGACTTTTATAATTTTTCGAATAAAACGGGTAGGTGCCAACTAAAATTGTTTGTTTTTTATTCGAATCAAATACCTACATAATATACCAACTTTTTTCACAAGATTTCATAATTATAAATTGTATACCATTGATTATGAATACTATTGTAATTGGTACTATAGTATTCATAATCAATGACAATACCTACAGAAAAATTAATTTCTCCGATTGTTCTAAAAACTTTTGAGTCCTACACGATAAACTTGCGTTAAATTATTTTATCGAATTATTTTTTACGAAAATGTATTATCAGATAAAACCGTTTTATAGTATGTGCCACAAAAATAATATGACCATAACTTCGAGTGAACAGCCCAAAAACAGTAATTTATTTTTTAAAACCATGTGGGTTATAACTTACTTATAGCATTGATTATACATACTATAGAATCAATAGTTATAGATATCTATTATAAATAGCGTAAACACAAATTATATGATACTATAAGCAGGGCCAGCTTGGAGGCGATTCGAGATATGCAATGGTACAGGGCCTCACAAATTGAAAAGTCCTACGACCTGATACAAAAATAAATTATCTAGTTCATAGTCCATGTACATATTTAACTAATGATTCAAATTCGTCGATAGACTTTCTCTGAGCCCCTAAAGTAACACTTACCGGTTAACACCCACTAAACAGGCTCCGATATTCACCATCCCGCCCTGACTTATAAGATACATAATGTATAGTTTCGTGGACAACGCGTATATATTAAATATGATAATTATTGCAAAAGCACATTATTAAAATACTGCACCTAAAGTGTATAACTTACCGAAGACCAAACTTAGAGCATATCCGAACGGAGCTTGACACCATAGCAGGCCTGACGTGTAAATCGCTTCGGCCGTCCCATTAATATACCCACCGCCGACCCAGGTTGCTAAAACGTAGGAATTATGCAAATAGCACACGTTAAAGGTCTATTTACACATAACCGTTCCGTGTCCGTTCAGTATCCACACCGTCCGTTCAGTATCAGTGCAAAAGTATTTACACATAACCGTTCCGTGTCCGATCAGTATCCGTTGTCCGTGCCCGTTCAGTGCAGTTAAAACCTAACTACTGAACACACGCACGTTTTTTACATTCCATTTTTCACTGTTGTTTTGGCTTTTGGGTATTTGAAAAAAATTATAATATGACTGGAAGTGTAGACGAATCGCTAGAAGATCTAGCAGTACTTGCCTTGCTACTGGATGAAGAGGAAAAGAACAACAAACAAAAAAGGATTTGGGTTCATGATTTATGGAAAAAAAGAAAAATTGAAGGCGAATTTGCAACTTTGTATGGAGAGTTGGTAGATCACGAAACAAAATTTTTCGAATATTTTCGAATGTCACAGTACTGTTTTAATTTATTATTAAGTAAAATTGAACATGATATAAAAAAACAAGATACTTTTTGGAGACCAGCAATAACACCAAAAGAACGATTAGCTGTCTGTCTGAGGTATGTATACTGTATAGATAAATATGAACCTACTTACAACCAAACTGTATGCAATTACAATTTGACTTAACAATATTATAATTTAATTAATTAATTTGAGAATAATAAAATTAATCATACAATATATTTCTTAATTATATATCTAAAGTAGTGTATAACATTTTAAGCAATTTAAAATTTAAAAAAAAAACTTAATAACAATCAATTCAACAAACATCATATTTAAAAGGTAGGTAATTTTATATTATGTGATATTATTGTATAATATTATCTTTATTTGAAAAATGTGTAAAATATTTAGCAGCTGACTCATTTTCTTCTGGATTTTTGTATAGTTTTGTTTTTGGATGTTTAAATTTATTATTTGACTGTGGTACACACACATTTGCATGTAAATTTGAGTATATTTCTTGCTGCGGTTGTATACTGGTTTGATTTGAAATATTTCGATCAAACTGTGGACGTGAAGATGACAAAGTTGGTATTAACATATCTTGAGTAATACTCATATATGAACCAATATTTTTGTTGAGAAATGGAGATGGTGGTGGAGATGAATACAGAGTTGAAGTTGGTGTTAAAGTATCGTTTAGCACAGGTACATTAGTAGAGTTTTGTGAATTATTTGACACAAATTGATGAACGAACTGTGGAGATGGTGTGGATGAATAATCAGATGTAGTTGGTGAGCTAATATCATGTGGTGTTTCTATAGTATTTTTCGTACTACTAATTGAAGCAACGTGACTGACTTGTGGAGAAGGTGGTGAAGAAGAATAGTTTGATACACTTGGTGATGGCATCTCTTTCTGTAATTGAGTACTAGGATACGTATTGTGGTTAAGATGTTGTGCAGAACTTGATGGAAAGTTTTGATTAAACTCTCGACTAAACTGTTGCTGAGGTGGTAGCAATTGTGTGGGATATGGTGTCATAAAAGTTGTTTTTTTCTTTTCTTGGTCTACAATCATTTGCATTTCATATTCTTGAACTATAGAAAAAATTTTTGATTTCACTATGTTTAAATAGTATGGCGTAAATGATTTGAGTGTGGGTGAAAGGCCTGCTAAAAAAGCATCAACAGAATGGGTTTGTGTAGTATTAGCTATATCATTTTCTCTTTTTTGCATTATATACTTCATTAAAGTACTCGAAGCCGATTCCGGAGTTTTAGTTGTACGTTTTTTTGTACATTTGCGAACTGCAGATTGATATTCTGGAGTTTTTGGTAATTGATCTTCACCATCTGTATTGCCACTAATATTAATCTCAATATTTTGGACTGTGCTAACATTTTCCACATCGTCCTCACTGTCATTACTAGAATTCTCTAAATCATCGTTATTCACATCTTTTAAATTTCCTAAAGTATCCCTCTCTTGTAAATGAGGCTTTAAAAACTGAAGCTGATCATCATATTTATATTTTTTAATTTTTTTAAATGCTTGACCACTTGTTGTTTTTTTAATAGATTTTCGATAGTTATCCCTAATGCTATTCCAGCGAGTTTTGCATATTTTTCCTAAAAAAAGAGATTAAATATCAATTTATATAAAAATTTAAAAAAATATATTTATTTTATAATTCACTGTTTAAAATTAATTTTTTTTCATTAGATTTTAATTTGATAAATGTTGTCAAAAGTCGAAAAAAAAAATTGTACCTATTTATTTTTAAAATTTTTTTAACTGTTATTGTGAAAACATATCAGAAGCCTTGTATTAAAGTTTTAGGTTGAAGAAAATCGAAGTAGTTTTACTGCCCCAAACGGACGATGACATACAAAAATTAAAAAATTAAAATAAAAAAAACATTATTGTAAATTGAATACATTCATCGCTTCCTCAGAATCTAATACAAGTATAATATATTTATAATTATAAAAAATGTTTGTTTTTTTATTTAGGTTTTTAGCGACAGGAGATTCGTTTAAGACAATTTCCTTCAGTTACCGCCTAGGCCACGCAACAGTTTATAAAATAGTAATTGACACTTGTCAAAGTATAGTAAAAAATTTGATGGCTGAAGTTATGCCTCAACCAACTAAAGAACGATGGAAACAAATCTTCAATGATTTTTGGAACGTTTGGAATTTTCCTAACTGTTTAGGAGCGCTAGACGGCAAACATGTCACTATCCAAGCTCCAGCAAATTCTGGATCTAATTTTTTTAACTACAAAAAAACGTTTTCAGTTGTTTTGCTAGCATTAGTGGATGCAAATTACAATTTTATAGCAGTAGATGTGGGTGCTTACGGTAAAAACAGCGATGGTGGTATATTGGCACATTCTAATTTAGGAAAATCATTAGAAAATGGTTCATTAAATATTCCTAATGATGAAATTCTACCAAATACCAATATTTCTGCACCGTACGTTATACTAGGCGACGAAGCGTTTCCACTGAAAACGTACTTAATGAGACCGTATCCTGGGAAGCAACTTGACGACTTGTCCAAACGAATTTATAACTATCGTGTTTGTAGAACGCGGAGAGTAGTCGAAAATTGTTTTGGAATTCTAGTACAAAAATTTCGTATTTTTAACAGAAGGATACAGTCTAAACCAGAAAATGTGGACTATATTATTTTAGCAACTTGCGTTCTTCACAACTATATAAAAAAATACAGCAATTGTACCAATGAAGTTTTTCAAAATATAAATGAACCCGTTTCAAATATTACTCTAAATAATATACCTATGCAAGGCGGTGGAGCTGGACGGGCAGCGTTTGCAACACGAGAATTATATAAAGATTTTTTTAATTCTCCAGCAGGGTCTGTACCGTGGCAAAATGAAAAAATTTAACAACATAAAAACGCATCTATTATTAGGTACTTACTACTATTTAATTTTACTGTGTATTACGTCTTAATATAGGTACTTATTATTATATTAATTCAGCAAAAATAATAATTATAAGTTATTTTTTAACAGTTGTGTTTTTTTAAAATTTAATAACTTAAAGTTTTTTAAGTAAATGACATACTATTGTCATTAGCGACTAGCAGTTGTTCATTTCAAATGTGTACCTATATCAATTATTAAAATATAATCTTGAATATGCTATAATATGCTTGTATTAAATGTATCATTTTTACAATTTATTAATTTTTTAAATTAAATAATAATTTAACTATAAATTCTTAATAGTTGTTTAGTAAAAACATGTTATCTATACTAAAAAAATACATAATTAAGTACTAACAAATACCACTTACCTGTTAGATTTATTTCATTTCCAATAGAATTCCAAATTTTGTCTTTATGAGCAGTATCCATATATTTTGGGTGTGAAAAGTCGTATAATTCTATATGAGAACGAACCATTTCTATAATTTTTTCGTCGGCATTGGTACTCATATTGATTTCAGATTTTGGTGTATAAGTTTTTGAAAAAACAACTTTTTAATAACTTTTTAAACTTTTTTAAATTTTACAAATACGTCTTGCGAGTAGGTAAGAACAAACCGATCAAGCTGTCAATTGGCACTGACGGTTGTTTACACTGTTCCGTATTTTTCATATCCGTATCAGTGAAATTCCCCAAAACATTGTCTCCGACAAATCAAAAATTACGGACACGGACGGTACGGACACGGAACGGATACTGAACGGACATGTGTAAACATGCCCATTTCATAACAAGTAAACAAATTTAAAACGCCGGACACGGAACGGACGGCACGGACACGGAACGGTTATGTGTAAATAGACCTTTAATCGTCGTATTGCTCACAGGTATAAATAATAAATATACACTGTACATGCGTCATTTTTTTTTTTCGCTGATCGGGAATCACATAATTTATGTATCAAACTATATATATACCTGTACATAATTATAAAACATTTTTAAAGTGGTTAGCATGTTTGAACCCTAGAGTGGCGTAGAATAACATATTAACATATGCGATGCGCCCTTAAAAGTTAAATCGTATAATGCCCGAGCATGATGATATTGCGATAAAAAAAACGTCCTGTACAGTATACATTTTATATTGTTCAGATATCGCGGTTATGCATAGCAAGCAAACACCTTACCCGTCATCGTAAATATGCCGACGAAAAGCCCAATATTTCTGCCCGCCAGCATTACTTCTTCCTCCGAGTTGCCGGTGTGTTTCTTCTTGCCGGCCCATAGCCCGACCGACAGGATTAGGCAATAGAAGAAAACTATAGATATGACACCCACGACGTTCATCGTCTGCAATGGTCATATATTATGCAACGGTAAAAAAATTATAATATCGTATGCGTTTGTCTGTACGCGATTTATTCCATCGCACAAGGAGCGATTGCTCAGTTTAACACTCACGGATGGTTTGTTGGACGAGTGGTTTTATTATATAATTAAACTGCCCTCCAATCGACTGTTTTCGTTTTCGTGTTCAAGTAGTACACTCTCTGGATCAGCTACACTAACACATTTCCGGTAACAATATCACCAACGAATTGCTTTTGTTAGGTATATTTTTTTTTCAACACAACAAAAATATATCAATAAAAATGTATATTATGTAACAAAGTTTAAACAAATATAGGATATGTATATCGAAATACTTTTTTGTTAACAGATTAATAAAGGTAACTCTTATGAAACGGAAAACTTGGCTCGTAGTTACAAAAATAAAAATAAGTGTAAGCCGATTTTAGTTCCCTACGGGGTTTTAGTGCAGTTGGCTCAAAACCACAGTGGACAACAATCGCCCCAACGCAATGACGTTTTCTGCGATGGACTATTGCGTGTTTTGAACCCTAAGCTGCACATCAGTCCGATTGTTTGATTCGATCTTGGAAAGGAACATTTAAAATAGATCCAAACTCCCCTAAACATAAAAATAAAAACAAATATATGTTAATATTATATATTATACCTATATGGTTATATGTCTGTATACTTGATCAACTTTCTAGTTGTATTAAAATAATTAAGTGAGTCCGTCGAGTATGAATTTATAACATTATATTATACAGTTGTATGCAATTATTGGTTTCTCTCGGTAAACGTAAGTATACTTAAACATTTGATATAAAGATATGTTATTGGTTTGTTGATATATTCTTTAAGAAAATTAATGAACAATCCTAAATCTAATTTTTCGTAGTTCGGATGTTTTACGAAGAATATATTATTATTTATTTAGGCATACAATTATTCGAAGTGACAGAGTTTTTCTACGCATTCACAATTCACGCACGTATATACAAAAAAAAAACATCCCAACAAGTTAACAGAATTTGCATTATTTATTTACCATATGAAATAAATTTATTTTTTATCGGCAAAGAAGTCAAAAAATAAAATAAAATGTACTATACGCTATATTAAAAAGGGTGTACCTAATGTAATGACTGCATATATAATTCTTATCGGACATAATTTTCCTTTATTATGATTGTGTAGTTTTATTTGCCTAATTGTAATGCAAATTTAACACGATACATGCCCTGACAAACGTATATCAAATGTACGTATAGTTTGAATGTGCAGAAGTACCTACGTTAATTTTTTTTTAAACGTAGGTATATGCTTTAATTATTATTTTCTGGATTATGTATGTAAAAAAGATTTATTATGATTCCTCCATGCATGTATTGATATTTATTATGTAAGTAGTAAGTACTAATTCCATGCCAATAAATTGTATGTACTTATTTCCATTAATAAAAACTTTTGATTTCATAATAATATTCAAACTGCATGACAATCAAAACATACTGTTTAAGTCGTTCTAATTATGTGTAGATAAATGAAAATAAATCCGAACATATATTAAATTATATATGTAGGTACTTTATGTAATATTTATATTCAATCTTATTTCATATTATACCTATTCTGATATTTGTATTTGATGGTGAGAAGTCAGGACTGTGAAAACTTTATTATTCCATTACACGAGAAACACTGTTGCTATCCTCGACAAAAGCACTTAGGTATATTTTAAAAGAAAAATCACTAAAATAGTAATATAATATAAATACAAATATTAAATTTTGCAAATAAATGTGATCAATATTGAAATATTAGTATTAAAGTATGAAAAAAATATTTATACTGATCGTTGGTGTCAAAAATAGGATTTGAATATATATTTATGAAAAATCAAAATTCTGTTTTCCCAAAAGTTTAATATTTTTGTAGATACCTATACAATTTTTTTAAGAGGACAATAGGTAGTCAATATTATGTTTGATAATATAGTGTATACATTTCAATGCTGATTATATAATAATATTAATATATATATTTTTGAAACCATAACACTATTGGCTCGGATTAATATCTTTTGGGTAAAATACTGGTATTTCTTTTATCCACCTAATACAAAGTACAAACGTACGTTTTTTGTATATATATATTATTATACTCTCTGAGGACATAACTGTCAAACAACGTATATTGCTAAAAATAAAACAAAAACAAATTGTTATTTTAAACAGAAAAAATAACAAACTAAAGTCAATTGTATTGTAACGGCGAGCGGTTTATTAACTGTCACCGAGCGAAAATCACAAATCTTCAGTTAAAATCTCAAACGTATTGGTCTGGTTGTCAGTCTGTAGACTGCATGTGGACACTGAAGTATATATTTTCATAAATCGAACGAAATGATGAAACGTTGTGACGATAGCAAAAAAAAAATATACCTAGTCGACATCGTCATGGAAACGGCACCGAAAACTTCGTCGCGCTTTGAGGACAATGACGTATCGCAATCAGGTAAGTCCGACGGGAATCCGATGGATTGATCGGACGAGATGATATAGTATTAGAACAATTATTTAGAAGACGTAATTTCAGACACATGTATACTCTGTGGTTGAGTTATCTATCTAGTAATATTCGTGGATAAAAAAAATACAGTCATGTGGAGTTGGTCGCGATACAATTATTGGTGTGGGTAGGTACCCAAACAAGACAAAAATAAATTGCCACCGACAATCCTGTAGCCGCAATAATTATTGTACCGCGGTCCGCGGTGGTTTAGCCCAGTACGTCTACCGACCAATCGAGTCGGCCAACAAATAATATAGTTATAATAGTATTTATTTATTTCAGACATATTAATTAGGTACAGTTCAATTATTACAATAAATCTAATACATTTTTACCAAAACGAATGTGATTTTAAACAATATCTTATTTTTATTTACATTATACAATATCTATTTTTATACTTGATTTATAACATTTTTGTAATTTATAAACAATTCGTAAAATTCTAATAACTTATATTTTTAATGGCAAAGAAACTAAAAAAAGGAACCGTAAAAATACATTTTTAACCATTACTTTGGTCTAAATAGATCATAGACAGTCCTGAGTCTGTTAAAATGGGAAGGAAAATGTTATTACAGTGTAGTACTCACCAGTTATACATTAATTTTATATGTAATTTAAAAATCAATTATCAACGAAAACTTTTATTAAATTATAAAAAAAAAAACAAATTATTTGAATTTCTCAATAAATAATGATGAGAACAATTGGACGGTGCGCGGGTAAAAGGGAATAAGCCAATTTTTATAAATAAAAATATTTTGTTTTGTAGGTAATTTTACGCTGAGTCGACTGGTGACACTGAAATTTGGATATCTCATTCTTAACAACCTACGTTATAAAGAAAGATAGCCAAATTACAGTGTCACCAGTCGAACCAGCGTAAAATTATCTACAAAACAAAAAATATATTTTTATTTATAAAAATTGACCTATTCCCCCTTTCACCCGCGCGCCGTCCAATTATGATAATTTAGAAATCCATTTTTGTGAAAACGAAATGTCGCAGTATATCAACAAATATATAGAGTTTCTAGTACTTATAAGTTATAAGAAATTTAGGTTTAACTTTTGACAAAAGCATGAAATAGTCAAGCAGCATTTACGTCTTACATGTCAATAATATTGTAATGCACATGAGTACATTAACTTTTAGCTTTTAAAAATTATGCGCATAATTTATATATCATTATTCCAGGAAATATTTCAATATGGTTTGTTGATTATGGTGGGAAGGAGTCTGGATGAGAACGACGTTAGACCACTACAAATTCTACAAAAGAAAATCATTAGGATCTGAGTATGTAAAAATTCCTTAGTAGGATCAACTAAATAAAACTATGAGTTACCAGTTGAGAATGTAAATAAGAATAGCTATTTTACATGTAATACAAAATTATGAATATTCTATGGATATGGAAAACATAAAGGAGAAAAGGAAACATAGGACGTTTATTATTAAAATCAATTATTTCAGAAAATCTTCGAGTCGAAAATTCTTAGATGATTATCTAGATCCTAAATATTTTAACTTAATGCCAATACACATATTAAAAAAAACATATTTTGCACGACTGGGAATCTTAATCTTAAAATTACAAGTAATAAAAAAAAAATATCAGTTATGGCTATTTTCATTGCAATCATTGTAATCTAATACAGTATATAATTTGAATAACATTCGTACAAATTATAACAATTGTATTACTTTTTTTGTAATTATTTTTTCTATATTGTTCTATTTTAATGTAAGTTTTTATAGAAAGTTGTAAGTTGTTTTAGAATACCTATATGATAACTATAATAAATGTATATCTCTATAACCAACACAAACATTGTCCTTAAATGGCTTAAACGAGGTAGATATTTTATTGAAATCGTTTTGATATCATGTCAAACCATTTCATATTTTATCTAATTATTACAATAAAAAAAACAATCAACATTTATTTTTATAGACACGCTAACAATAATAATTATTATAAACTATAAGCTGTGCTCCAGGCAAGTTGCTTATAACAATAACCGGAGTTTATGTAGGGTGACTCTCATTGAAGTAGCTTAGCTATCCCAGACTCTAAAAAATGTTTATGATCCGACAAAACGTACAAACTATAATGGTGATATACTAATTAGTGATTACTAATTAATAATTATTACTCAGATATCACGTTTTAAGGGGACGTCGCGCGTTGCTTCGTACCCGCATATATTATTATGTTTTATCCCTCTTACTAACGCAATACAAAAAACTGGAAAAAATTACAATGTTTTTTTAATTATTATTTTTTGTTATCATATAGGCAGTCACAACTCTTGAATTATGTATTTTTTTCTTAAGTGTAAAGTTGTATAATTGTGGAGGTGTATAAAAATAATTTCAAAATACATTATAAAATCCTGTACCTATTATAGAACGATATAGTTCAGTTATTAATCATAATGTATAGTTAATATTTTTAGCAGAAAAAAGAGTAATTTATTGTTGTCATAATATTAACTAGTGAGTATCTTTATATACTACTCAACTACTGAGGAAACCTTTTAAAATCGTTTTTAGATTCTGGATGTGTGAGGAAACTAAATAAAATATCGAACAAAAAGTCAAACAAATGTTTTGTTGATTATTCATTATTGAAATGCCAGCAAAATATTCATACGACACACACCTTCTAATGAAGTATTGCCATATTTTATTTTATTTAAACTAGGACAAACACTTTTGTATCATGATAAATGTTTGTGGAAAAATTCTTACAACTCCTCCATGGTCATCATTCATCAACCATTTTTTCATTACCTACTGAATACCATACACAACGGTCATCACTCTTACTAATTTTTACAATGGGAATGATAAACCGACAAAATAATCATCAGTTTTAAAATAATGATAACAACAATTTCGTATGAGAACGGGAAAACGATGAACGTATTCCGGTATTCGTCATCAAGCCGGTAATATATTTTAAAATAGAGTTCACCAATCAATCAAATATATAATTTTTTTTTATACATATAAACCGCCCGAAGGTTTTTTAATTATAACGATCTTTAACAATACATTTCAAAGGTGTACATAAATATTAAATATTAATGAATAAATATTTTAATAAGTATACACAAAAACATATTTGGATTATCATTCCCAAAAAGAGAGACAAACTTGATTATTTTACATTTATCGGAACAATATTTTTTTCCCCTATAAATGTTAAGTAAAAATGATTGAAGTTTGATTCTGGGACAATTTGCCGTCCCACTTTATCGGGATAACGGGACAGAGACGTTTTCAGGTCAATTCCATGGAAGGGGAGGGGGGGGTGAAAACATTTTACTCTTTAATACCGCTTTGCTAAACAAAAACTTAACATCTATATGCTTATATAATCATATGTTTGATGTTTGTATCAACGGTTTGTATAATCAGTGTAATTAGTATTAACAAAATTTATAAAATGTATTTATCCAAAATCTATACAATTTGTCTATAAAAACAGAAAATCTCACGACCTTTGGAGGGAGCGTTCGCCCCCTTCTCCCCCCTCCCACAGGGACGCCCCTATAACGGGACACTAAATTTAAAACCAGGACGTATGTACTCTAACCTGCTGTCAATCAACCCAATCATTTTATCTATTCGCTAGTTACCATGGATTCCAAAGTAAATTTTACCTCGAGTATAGTATCTAAAAGTGTGGATATAATATTATGGACTCATATATTGTCCAAACGTACAAGTTTTTAAAGTTTTTCCCGGTGCCCTGAAAGTCACTATGGGGATTTTGTTATGCCCCAGATTATAATTTGTTATTATAAATTTGTATTGCATCATTTAATAATCTATATTACCTTTCTACGGTAACTCCCGATTTCGTCATACCTATTTACTTATTTTTAATAGTTAACAGTAATATTTTGAGTGTTTGCGATTGTTCAAAATATTAAAGAAATAAAAAATGATGATTTTTTTTATAATATATTTTAGTATTAATGTTATAAAAAATCAGAGAATTGTATTGGGAGTATGGGAAAAATTGGTTCCGCCCGAAATCCCCATTGAAACCTAATGTTTTGTTTTTTTATATTTTTAAGCAGTAAGTGGTTCTTTTTGAATTTAAATTTAGCCTTAGTCGTATGATGTGTAAACTATACAACTCGTTTTCGCTTTATAATTCCCGAGAATTTCCATGTATTCCCAGGGTTCCAGACAATTGGTGTTCCCAGAAATTATCCATCCCTAAAAATCTGCTGAGGAGAACTCAAGTATTCATTTTTCTCATTAAATTTTAAATCTTCACTGGTCGCTGTTGCATATTTTTATCGGACATTGTATCACATTACTATTATAATTTACCTTGGATTAATTTAAACATGGTTGTTAGATGTACTATGTACTTGATTATTTTATGATACATCATACTAAAATAATAACACACGCAAATAATAGTGGGATTTATTATTGATACCTAATTCACTAATTCAGTAATCGTGGATAAGGTAGTGAATATTTAATGCATGACCAGCAAAGGAAACGTCTTTGAACTCGCTTTAGAACTAATGAGCTTGTGGCAATATAAGGATCTCATAGAAACTTAAGTAAAGGTCAAACATGGAAAACCTAGTACAGAGCCTTGAGTGAAGAGGAAAGCATATGCTCTGAGGTGTGCCGCATAACTTAACCTAACCTAACCTAACTTAACCTACTAACAAAAACCAAACGCTTTACAACTAATAGATAAAATATGTAAATTGTAATTAAAGTCAGTGGTTAGTCAGGTCTTTCTTTTATTGAGAACAGACACTTAATATTCAATATTTGGTGTATTCGATTTTGAATTGTTTTTCTACACAACTATTATCTATTTATATTATGATCAACGCTGTTACAATACAAATATTAAGACATTTCACCACTGTATTATCCAAAACTGATTTACATTTTAGTTTAAACATAATTTAGAGAAACTTAGGTTTAAATATATCTGAAATTTCCTAGAGCCGAAACATTTTATAACACATGTACGAATATGATTTTAATTATGATTAATTCTGATAATATCAGAACTTCTTTTTATAACCAAATTTCAAGCTCCTAATTAATGTTTGAATGGCATAAAGCGGTCAATCGATGTTTATAGCATGGTTATAGTTACTATAGATACTACAGTATATAATTGTTAGGTATAAAGCCGAAGTTTAAATTAAAATGATTCCATGTATGTGCATGTTTATTAAGTCTAAACATTTACTGTTGATTTTATTAGAATAAAATGTTTATATGGTTATTAATACAAGCGAATAAATTAAAAATTAACAACGACTCCATTTAAATTATTTACGTTAATAGCCACCCATTCTTGTTTGAAAAATAAACAATTTATAATATTTAGTTCAACACAAATTATCCATACAAATAAATATAATACATATCTGTACGTTGCTAAAATACAGTTGAAATGTTTGTGAATGAAAATGTGTAGTAATATTTTACGGCATTAAATATGCAACAGAATCGATAATGCGGGAACAATATTATATTTTTTAATAATAATACCCTTATTTTTTAACAAATATGGCCCGCATATACGTTATAGTACCAATGATATAACCGTATACTTAACATCATTACTTCTGATATACTTTTTAAATGTTAACTAGGTACTTGCGTTGTATAATTTGAATTCTGTTCTAAGAAAATTGATAATAATTAACAACTATATGGAACGACAAACTTTTAGATCTTAAGCATTACACGAGCACTCAATTCGTTCAGTAATTTATTAATGATGGCATGTTAATTTGTTAGGTACAGAATTATAAAATACATATGAACTCAAATGACGAATTACCATTTATCATTATCAATCTTCATTTATTACCTAAAGTATAAATATAATACATTTATTAGCATTAACATTTTATGAAACTGTCTTGTCACTATAGCATATTATTATTTTATTCATTATAATACAATAATTTAACGATTAAGCACTTTATGGCAATACACTCTTACAACTTACCATAAACTTACTAAATAAATGTAGCGCGTGGAATAATCGGATTAGTAACTAGTAAGGGAACTTATTTTCCATCTTGAAATTATAGTTTATAATGTATTAAATATTAAAATTTTCCACATTCGATTTTATTCAAACTATTAGGTATTTAAATCACTTTTTGAAGCATTTCTCTGGAAGAATTGAATTCGAAACTAATTTAAATTGTTTATTAACATTGTTCTGAACATCTTCATTCGTACGAAAATAAATTGACTTAATAACAGTAGATTCTATTTTATTCATCAAAATTGTTTAATTTAATACTATATTTAATTAAACCAGTAAGTAAATCTCACAAATATAAAGATTTTCTACTTCGGTATGTTTAGTGTCAATAGACATCGATTAAATTAATAACGATTAAGGGTGTATCGATACAATCCAAGTCAATGTTCTATACTACCTACTACCAATATAAAAATATTCTTATATTTATTTAGAATAAAGAATATAATAAATATAGGTATTTAGTACATACCTAATAGATAAATAATAATACATATAAATATAATCACTTATTATACATATATTTTTGTACGCACGTGCTGGATTCATTGTTGATATTATAATATAATTAAATATATGATAGGTATAGATACATTGTGTAAATACAATATACCCTTAAAACTTTTTTTTATAAAATTTATCAGTCAATTACAGATTATGTTTGGATTTAAATAATTCAAATTTTACTACGTAACATCTTTTAAATTAACAACATTGAATAACTAGTGTCATCGTTGTTACTCGATATTGTTTTTAATCGTTTTATGATTGGATCGTTTGATGTACATATTTATAAAAAAAAAATTATCTGTTAATTATACGCCACTGCATTTCGAATTGAACCAGTTGAAATGCCATTTGTCGATAGTTGTTGTATACAATATTACAATATACATTATGTTATTTGTGGTGAGTTATTTTATGACGCATAGCTTAAAACGTATATCTAATATTATGACGTGTTTAATGTCAAAAGCCAAACCCAGATTAAAGGTGCTGTCCCTCTCTTTCTACGAAATGCAAATTTAAAAAATAAAATAAAAATAAAAATATCAAAAAATGTACTAAATGTCAAATAATATCAAATAAATTCATAAAAAATTAATGTTCAAGTTTGAAATTGGTGAAAATAATTGTAGTTGTTAACAATATAGTTCAGTATAGTACATGGTATTACCATATTATGTAGTTATTAAATTATATTTAATAGGTAGGTAATTAGTAATATTAACATAATATTTAACTATGAAATTAATATTAGGTGTTTTTGATATACTCAAGTGAGTTAACAAAATTTTATGCTACCTAGTTTCTAACGCTTAAAATATAATTTTTTTACTGCAGTAGTTGTGGTGACTAAAGTATATTTATTTAAATAATTTATTATTGTGTGTAATATAATAATATTAAATAATAAATAATGATTTTGTTAATATTTTTCTTTTTCATCGTTATTTTAAATGGTAAATAGTTAATTATTTAATTGAGAATAGTTAAAGTTTGAGTGTTGAAAAGGACCCACTAAGTGTCTAATGTCCCGGGGCCCAATGGATCAATTTTATTCTGGCTCGTTGAAAGTCCATAATATGTAATATTAATTTCTATTCCACAACTTCGTCCTCGAATCAAGTGTCTGGATAAGACAAGTGCATATATATTATTATTTAAATATATAATTATAACTGTGAAATTACTGGAACGCGTTCGCATCATTATTTTTTGACGTCGGTCGTTCGACGGGTGAGTTTAAAAAAACTTATCCTTTTTACCGATATGTGCACTTAGAGTATAATATTACTATAGATTGCGGACGGGATTGTGTGTACCTATATAAATGTAAGCGCATAGTGCCAGGCCTTTATCCATTGTCGTATACAATGAGTATGTACATAGGTAGTTGGTACCTAGACGCCCATAAGCAAAACGAAAAACCAAAAGATTTTAAAGGATCGAAGTCGTCCAGTATACAGTCGGCGGAAGTGCCCGTCGAGTTAACCCGATCGGTCGAAGATGAATTGTTTATAGAAGCGTACGCAGTTAGGTGTGTACAATAAGTAATAATAATAATAATAATAATAATAATAATAATAATGTAATAATAATAATAATAATAATACTATAGTAATATGCACCTATATAATATTTTAATATCAAAGTCACACGCACACGCGCACGCGCATACACTCATTTACACAAAATAAATAATAACGCGGGGAGGATAATGGTAAATATCGGACGTCCGGACTTACCTCTATGACGATATGTTTCGAGCGCCGCGCACGAATATGGGGCGATTGATGTTATTCTCTCTATTTTAAAAAAAAAAAAAAATTAATTTTTTATTTTTATCACTGTGCGGTCGCCATGCTTGCTAATTACTAACGCCACGGAGCTAGGCAGACTGGTACGGTGGTCCCGACGACGGCCGAACTCGTCACATATTGATCGGCCGAGTCGCAGGGTCCTCCAAAGGGCTGAGTGCGCGCGCGCAGCTCACACACAAGCACGCCCGCAGGCACGGACACGCGGGCACGCGCACACAGGCACGAGCGAAAGCGCGCCATTGGCGTTCGTTCGGTTTCGAAACGTATATGATATTATTGTACCAATATAATATGAGCTCGCGTGCGCCACACGGACAACGCTGATGGGGGGGGGGGTCTTTTTTTTTATCCTAGCCACCGCCTGCACGGCCGTTTTATGAGGGGTGGCAAATACGTCATAAAAACCCGCTCCTTTTTTTCGAAACTTCGGGCGGCGGCGGTCACCTGCTGCAGCAGGTACCTACCCATAGAGTTATCGGTGTGCGGAGCTTCGCCGCCGCGGTTGTTTCGACGCGACAGCGTAATATACACATCGACGCGCTCGTGTCGCCGACGCCGCCGCCGCGGCTTCGAGACGAGCCCGGATAGGAGAAGACTCCTTGCCTTCTCCGCGGCACGATATTATTATAAAATATTATCATATTATGTTATAAATCATTATGTATGGTACTGTATGGGTGTACATATCTTAGTAAATTGATTTAAAACATGACCTAGTCCGTATGCGTAATGTGCATGGTGGTATAGTACCGAACCGAAATACTACCTTGAAATAATATACCATCAACACCAGTGCGGCTCTATTTTGGGTTAAACGAAAACCAGTGCATCAAATTTAGTTTAGATATACGTTCCCGATAACGGATAAACGGACACTACAAATACCAGACCCTTGGGATAATAGCGGACAAGGAGATTATAATATAAATCAAACAGAAATAATAAATCGTTTTCTAACAACAATAGACAAATTTTAGAAGAGACAATTCTTACAATCCCAAATTTTATCTAAATACATTTATGTGAACATCAATTAATATTTAATCATTTGTCACGGCAGATACACCAAACCATTTATATACCTAGTTTAATAGGTACTTATAATAGAGATCTCCCAATAATATATTATACGCAAACATAAACATTAAACATTCTACGTATTATAACTATGTCGACATCTCGTATAACAAATTATGGTCAGTGAAAACTGAAAACGTAAGCATTTCAAGCCATTAAGCATCGACATTTTCATCCAATCTCAAGATAAACCTGGTTTCCGCACCAATCGTGGTCATTCCGCAATCCGCAGTCTAAGCTCTATTCGAGTATACGGTTATGTAACCAGTGCACGGCGATTGTACCTAATGTGGTACCTAGGTAATAACAATAAACACGTAAATGGTTTTTGCAGTTGTTATAGATAGTGGTATTATGCTGTTATTTTTTTAATAATGAGTTTACATTAAATGTTTTGTAAAGTTTGAATTCATCACAAAACAACAATGAAAAAAGTTGAATTAAAAACAAAAATAATAATTTAGGGGTTATTTGGGGAACTTTCAAATTGTATCTGATTGTAAATCACCTAAAAACAATTAAAGCTAGATCGTTCCATTTCATTACAAATATCTGTATCTTACTTTGTTCTATTTAAGTAAATTATAATATTAAAATTTTACTTTAATTGTTTCATACTTAATTTTAAATTTTAAAGTTTGCCCCAAGTTACACAATAATAGTTGAACTTGGGGAAAATACTCTATTACTATATTGTATAATAAAGTTAGATAACCAAACAACTGCCAGTGCCACTAATGGGTGTCTTCTTGTTCCTATTTTCGTGTATTTTTATTCTGTCACCACATACACTTATTGTGCTAAATATTACAGATTGTGCATTTCTTAATAAAAAAAAAAATATTAGATACCAGGTAATTAAAGCAAATAATATGTATTTTTTGAATAGGTAATTGGTAAATAATTTTTAACCGTGATCTTTTTCCATATTTCATTTTTTATTTTTCTAAAACTTGACATTCAAATCGCTATCGTTTAACTAAGAATTTCCTAGAACAAATTAACTTACAGTTAAGACTGAGTGTAATTAATAGTAAATTTCCTATAACAACCACAAATGTTTTACGTTTATGTAGTCAATGAGTCATTCGATATATTTACCAACTAATTAAAATATTATGATATTATTGTATCAATACTCAATGATTATTATAATATACCATAATAATATCTATATCGACTACTGAGGGAACATTTTGAAGTCATAATGCTCAAAAATAAAAAAAATTATAGAGGTACTTGTACTTTTGATATGTGAAAATTATAATTTTTTTAAAATTAATAATGCATATAGTAAAATAAATATTTATCGAGATTTAATGTATATATACTGTTACTATAGTCTGTGGGGACAATCCCATCCTTGTGGTTAACTTTGTAATCAATTTTTCTACAGAAAACTTTACTCTGAGAACTCCAGTACTCCACTGATAATAATATTATAAAGGTAACACTGGCGATGAACGAAACAAAACAATATGTTCGACAAATATAAAACTAATCTAAAATACTATTTACAGAAAAAAAAAACAATCGATAAGTATAGAAGAAATTGTTAACTTCTGGACATGTATTGATGAGTACTAATTTACAGTACCAAATTCAAATTAAATTACGTAAACAACGAAAAGGTGCACTTTCTTTATAAAAAAAACTCATATAAAAACTAACACAAAGTCTTATAATTGCGTCTTACGATACAATTATACAATGACAAAATATTTATAGAAAATAAACTTGGAAAAAAAACGACAAACAGAATATCAGACTAACAGGGTATAATGAAAAAAGTTTTTAAAAAACGTATTCTAGTACATAATATTACATTACAAATAAGGGTATTATTATACAAACCAGGGAATAAAGTACAATCAGAATATCAAGCTTTTGAAATGCATAAATGACAGTACGACGTAGTAAATGCACTACATAATGTAGATTATAGTAAGTTACAAATAATTATAATTAATTGGCCGTATAATTTATTAATATATATATGTTCACTTTATTTACAGACATGTATAATTAAAAATAATTTCACGACCAATAAATAAAGTTTAGAAAACACTTCTTTGTCGAATTAAATTTAAATTTCAAATATTTCACTATATTCAATGAAAGACATTATAGTTTTTTCTTCTTTTTATTACTTACTGTTATTTTTTTTTGTCTATTAGCTTAAATATTTTACTATGTAATTAATTTTACATAATAAAACTATAAAAATATTTTTGTTACGTAAACAAATATTTATCAACTAAAAATCTAAATTTAGAACAATGTTTTTATCATCAACAATATCTACTTGAAATATCAATTAGGTATCTCATATTTTATTTGTAATTTTTCCAAAATATATTTTTATTCTTTATAAAGTTTATTCAAATATTTCTAATAATGTACCCATATTGTATAAAATGGTTTACCTACTGCTTAGTACTGTGGTTTTCAACCTTTTTTAAACACAGCACACTATGCTCTTCACAAAATGTTCATCTTAAGACATTTTATTGAATTTATAAAAACTATATAAACTACACAATATTATTGATCTAGGCGGAATTTAGTTGAACAAATACGATTTCAACTGTTAAAAGGATAAGAATTGTATTTCCATGTAAGCTCAGTTTTGTTTTTAATATTGATGTTAGTCAATAATCCCATGACAATTATTGTATACAGTTACCTGATAGGTCAGTATTTAATTTATGTAAATTTAAAAATAAATCTACAAAAACTTCAAGGTTCCACCTTCATAATAATTATAAATACAAAATAATAAATATCTTTATAGCCACGAATACAATTAATATAATTTATAATCCAACACTTGGTTTTGTGTTTTTGTAACAACATAACAACTGCTAGATCACATTTCTTTTATAATATTATGTACGTTATTACTTAGCTTGAACAAGTTAAAATATATAATTTGGTAATTAATCCATACATATTTATCAAAATAAAACTAACCACTCTCGGCCTAAACATGGACGAATGTAGGTTACTTGAATATCTATATGACCTATTTCCCAGCAAACAACCACTCAACGAAAAATAATAACGTTTATGAATTTGACATGGTTTTCTATTTATACAAGCTTAATAGTTTTCAAAAATTGTAAAATACGTATGATAATATTAATAATGAATAATGAATAAACCAGTAGAACTCCTAAAATAATCATTTTTATAAATATGGTTTAGTACTATTACTTTCGATTTCTTATTAAATATATTTACATAAACGTAATTTAACTAGGTACCTATATATTATGATATACCTACCTAATAATTGATATGAACATTGAACAGCTATAGAAATAATATTTTAACTAATACCACAAAATAAGTTTGAATAATTATCAATATTTATACGTTAATAAATGATAATTAATATTAATGTAGCTCATTAACACAAGTCATAATTTCTTAAGCGTAAACATCGTATAATCAGTTTTTTTACTTGTAAATATTCATAAAAATAAAAAAAACTAGCATTAAGCTTTCACAAAAAATATTATGTTCATCCTAGATGTGTCACCAGTTCAAACATTGATAAATGTTCACTATAAACATTATAAACTTTAATTTTTGTGTATTTCAACAAGTACTTTTAATTCCATTTGAAAGTATAGAACATATAATCTTCGTAAACTATTAATAATAAATATTATATAATAATGGAAACAAATTTAATAATTATATGAAAGAGGCAATGAATAATGTGTATTTTTGTCAGTACGTCATGATAGATTTTTTTATTCTTAAGATCGGCTGTAGCTGCGAGTCCTATACTGTTTTTTATATACCTAACTTAATATTTATGTAATATTTGTAACAAATTAAATTGTAAAACATATTGTTTCATAAAGAAAGCAACTAACATAACATTACATAATATATGTGCATTTACAAGTACATCGTGTGGCAGTGGGTTCTGCTTCTGCAGACGAATTAAAAAGTGCTGTAATGTTTTCATGCACTAAAGTAGATATTAAGATACACTTATTTGATGCTAAACTAAAGTTTATGATATAAAGTTTAGCATTATCAATAATCATGGACACATGGCCTACGAATCAAATCGTTTTGTCATTACCAGTATGCATAAACAGATAGCCGACTGCATAGAAAATTATGATGCATTAGTAATGGAATTTTCAAAAATTAAGATTTTGTTAAGGGGATTCGATACCGTACATTTTCTGTTTTTGTCTAACACACGTGCGACATAGTATTTTAGACGTGGTTTTTGCCAAATATTTCAATTGAACTATTGAAGCGATCAGATTTCTGAAAACAGATTTGAATTTGTCGTCAAGTCTACTTGAAATCGACTTTCTCACATTTTTGATTTGTTGATTTTAACTTCTCCAAAAATTGAAATACCAGCATTTTTAAATACTCTTTTTGAATATGACATTTTTAAGAATTTGTGGGATAATATCAAAAATGTGGGAAAGCCGATTTCAAGCAGACTTGACGAAAAATTCAAATCTGTTCTTAGAATTCTTATATAAGAATATATATAAGATATCATATATATATACGATATCGCTTCATTAAATCAATTGGTATGTTTGGCAAAAAACACGTCAAAAATACTATGTCGCACGTGTGTTAGACAAAAACAGAAAACCACGGTATCGAATCCCCTTAATATCAATTAAATATATCATATTTGGGTAGTATAAAAAACAATTTGTTAGACTTGGCTCATAAACTTATAGATAAAAATTCGTCTGATTCCACACTGTCGCACGCAACTGTTTAACGCAAATAAACGTAATGTTTTATAGTGATATTATTTGATAATAACATATAGATGAGAAAAAAAGATCTTTTATGTAATTCGTCATGTCAAGTTAGAGTTAAACTTATTATTATTATTTTAATAATTTACACGATTTCATCTCCATGAGTAAACCAATAAGGTATTGTATATTCAAAAAAATATTGTGTTATAAATAATAATAATAATAATAAATAGTACATTGCATATTATAAAAATTCTAAAATCTCTCATTCCGTATCACGGTGATACAACTATCATTTTTTTATTCAACAGAATTTAAATAATGTATTCACGTGACTTATCAAATTAAAAAGAAATCTGAGATTACTCCTACTATACAAAAAATATATTTTATTTACGTTTTCAAACGTCATTTTATTTCAGCTTATTTTTCTTTCGTGGTTTTCATAATGTTTTATAATTGATGATTTATGTTTATACCCTGCAGTATGGCTGTATGTAATATGTATTTTCATTTTTTCTAGAACTATACATTTAATTACCTACATAAGATCATCTATTGATGTAGATCGTAGGTAATCTATCGGTATTTCTAAAAGACTAGAGACCCTGTTAAGAATTCATAAGACGGTTTAATTTAAATTTATATACGTATATTCATAAAATATAATACAATAGTATTCAATAATTATCTACTAATTTTTTTCTGAACAAAGAAAAAATATTAGATTTATAAAATTATATAATTACACTAATTTCTATTTGTTTACAATATTCCACCGACGAGGGAGTGCCTTGATATACATTCTAAATATTTTAATATGCATCACGCGTTTTATTCAAATTTTCAATACAATAAATCGTTGACATATATTCACCCAAATAATATTATAATGAACTTATATTAAAACTTAAACAAGAATATTTTTAGAGATTTAAGAGTAATATTTATCCTTAACATTCTATATCGATTGTTAATTAATGTACACGCACACATTGTACGAATAGGTACGCGTCAATTAATAATTATTAATTAATTGCTTTACCTAAAAATATTTCAAAGGATAAATAGTGAACACGAAAAATAATCACAGTGGCTGGTTATTACATCCTCAATCCTGAAATAATACCAATAAACTCTACATATTATATAGCCACAGGTGAAAATCATAACTAAGTAGTGGCTTTATATATAATTATATGAATTACCGCACATCAAAATCAACGACTACAATCCTCCAAAATATACATGTAAACAAAACTTTTATCATTCCCGATTGTTCACCTCACTTATTCAACCGGTATTTAGGGGCTCACAAATCTTTATAAGTCCTGAAACAAAATTATCCGTCACTCGAGGTTTGCTTAATTTCAACTCTATTCATAAATAGTATTTTACAATTAATATTATTATACATTTATACCTTGTATATATTTTGTCATGAATTGTGACATTGTGTACGTAAATTCATTAATCATTATTCAACAAATATAAAAATATTATACCTACGAATTTGTACCTATTAACGCTCTTCTAGGTCTACAATAAACCTAAATAAAACTCGAATGCACTGCAAGTCTTAAAACAAATCGCTGCTATAACACACAAAATTAAGGCGCCCGGTGCCGATGCTATTTTGTCCTCAAAAATACACTCTGCGGGAATAACGATACCGCCTTTTAGAATCAACCAAATTTCATAATTTTTTTTTTAATTGCTAGAGGGAAATATTTTACAGCCCACATCGATCTCTGTTTTTCAATATTTTACTCTCCAACTTTTTCATATGTCTAAAAAAATACAAGATAAAATATTTTTTTACAATTTTTTTAATATAATTATTTGAAATAAAATACAAAATCAAAGATCGATGCAGGCTGTAGGAAGTCTTCTTCTTTCAGATAAAAAAATATTCATCAAAATCCGACCATTCTACAAAGCTTGAGAGTTATTCCCGTAAAGTCATTTTTTTCGATATAATACACCCTATCAACCCCCCCCCCCCCCTAAATAGGTATCGGGTAGTAGATTAGTGGAAAAGTCTTATAATTGAAGTGGCAACTAAAATATAAAATTTGATTTTCAAATTTTATAGAATTGTGGAAAATTCGAAAAACTGGTACCGGGACCCTTAAGTCAAAACATATTAGTGCATTAATTCTTACAAGACGAGTATGAGTAGTATGACTGTATAAACTATTGTAAAATCGTATATTTTAATACGAAATATTTATAAAAAAATGTATAAAAATTATTTATTATATATTATGATTATTGCCTACATTTTCTTAATACTTATACCTATACGATTTTAAAATGAACAAATATGTGATCATAATTTAATAATTTTTATTATTTTTGATTTTGTTTTGTGTAATTTAAAATTGTATACATCGTGTGTAAATAAAATATGAAAAAAGTACAATACAACTTCATTTTGCTCGCCAATGACATTATATTTCCATAGTCGAATCAGCGAAATGATTGTTGCCTGTTTTAATCAACATTTCTTTATGGTTGGCTGTGGACAGACAACCCTTTTAAATGCGTAGGGTTTCATCGGATCTCGCATGGCCACTACTCCGTCTAAAGTTACCAATTTGTCATTTTCACACGCACACAATAAATCTTTATCGACTTTCGCAATTCCTTGATTGTACGAAGTGTTGCCAAGACATTTTGTACTAAAAAATTGGTAATTTAATAACAATAATATTATTATATATATGTTCTTTATTTTCTCTTAGTTTATAGTTAAATGAGTATATAATACAATTTCAATAGTTATGCATACACATTAGATATAGACAACGCTTAAAATAAAATAATATTAATTAATTTAATAATCGCACAAAAAAAAAGAAAATTTTTATAAATAAAATGTTTATTTTATTCGAGGCTTTTCCGTATAAATGGATAAATGTATAATAATATTTTTAGTAAAAAGATAACCCGTTTCTCTATGTGTTATTGTTTCGATGAAATGCAACTATATATCTATACAGAATATTACTTACATAGTTATATACTTATATATTATGTTAGGTCATTTTATCATTTATATATATATTATAATAATAGCCCATTATATATAATGATGTAGGTATATGGTATACAGTACGCGTTAAATGGCCATTACTAACTGAACTAATTTTAATATTTATAATATATAATACATGATGTGCTAGATACAATGTTATATCAAAAAAATAATTAAGATACCTTGTTTGTATAAGTAGGTACCTAACAAAGCTTTGCTGTGAATAAAATGTTTAGATTTTAGTCACTTTTAGTTACTTCCACCAAAGTAAAATGTTTAAACCTTAGGTCGTGCCACACAATAATATATTCGTATATATAATTAGTAATAATAGCTAAATACAATCAACAATCAAAAAATTAAAAACTTTATATATTAGCTCGTGATTAATCAATGATTTCGTTAAAGCATACTACAGGATGTAGATAAATTTTTGAAACGCAAAATACAACCACCTTTAGTTAAGCCATAAAACCATAAAGGCAACATTTAATAATGACCAGATCTGTGTATGGACGCATAGTCACACAGAGAGCTATTATATAGGGCCTGGCAAAAAAAATGTCTTTGTATAGCTCCCCAGATAAATCACTCTCTCATTTCTCAGGGTATCCATATTCCCGGGAACCAATCAAGAATATATGAGGAAAGATTTGGAGTTGTGAGACCAAAGAATCAAGTGGATTTTAAGATCATTCGAGAACACTTGGAATGTACATCATTGTGGGCTGTGGCTAAAAACTAAATTGAGAGTCAGAAATTATTGAGAAAATACCAGAGGTGGGATAGCTGATACATATAAGGGCTTGTATAGAATGGCATTTGCAGATTGCCGTAAAAGAAGAAACAGTAAGCGAAAAGTGAATAGAAGAATGAATTTGAATTTCTGGAACAGAACTATCCGTGAAAATAATGATAATCGATACTGAATAGGTACTATTATAAGTATAAATAAATAATAATATATTAAGTCATAACTCCTTAGGTGTATTATAGGCAAGGAAGTTTAGAGCCACCACCATCGATGCCAATATTGTAAGTACGTCATACGGAGTGTCCTAAAGAGGAGGTTTGTGAAGTTTCTAGAACAGAATAAAAGCAAGAATGGAAGACTTAATCATAGATACATTTAGTGGTGTGGATCTGGCCCAAACCTCTATTTTTCATTAACCGAATTAAAGAGGGAAATTATGAAAGATGTTAAGAAGTGATCACACCTCTATTTTGAAGAAGATATTTTCAACTTAACCAACGATATCTAATATATGAAGTAGAAAAATACTAACTAATATATTTAAACGTGTTTAAGTGACGATTTTGGGTCCTTAAGTAAGTAACTTGACTGTTTAGTGTTTTGAGGCTTTTTTTATAAAATTATCTATTATTTACCCAAATGTTTTTTTTTTGCCTACCCGAAATGTGGGTAAATTCTTTAATTTATTACACTATACAACTATTATACAACTATAAATTATTTGTTATTTAGAATTCAGAATATTATGTAGTTAGTATTGTCAACCAATGTACTTTTAAGTTTTAATATATTACTTCAAAGATTTTTTATCATGATATGGACTCTATGTGATATTGCAATTGAAGAATTCAAAATATCTAATATAAATATAAGATATATTTTTTTATTAACCATATAATTGCATAGTATAAATATTATTTATAAATCCTTATGGTTAAAAAATACTACATTTATAAATTACAATATACCAGGTAAATGTTAGGTAGATATGTACCTAAAATTTAATTTACCAAATCACTTAACCCATCGCTGCATAGAATAAATAAAATACGATAAACTTAAAATTAATTAAATGATCTAAATTTTAACTACCTAAGTATTTCGTGTAGGTAATCTAATTGAAAGGCAAATCACGTATAACATGATAAAAATAAGAATACGTTGTATAATGAAAATTGTTTAAGACGTCCTTCTTACTACCACAGTAGTACAGTACCACTTGTACATTATATAGAGTTAAAAACTTTTTCATCAATAAAACTATATAAGTTACTCCACTCCCAAGAGAAAAATGACTGCAGAAGAACAATATTTTAAAACGTTATTCTACAACACAGAGATTGGATATTGTATTCAGATAAGATAAAAATCATAAACATAAAAATTAAAATCGAATATTTCCTGTGGTTTTTTCCAAATATGCCAATAAAAAATGTAGCCAATTAATCCGATTTCGTAAAAAATATATATTAACGCGTTAATGGTAATGGAAATTATAATTTATAATCAATACCTAAATATTCAAAATTCAAAATTTTTTACATTTTCCAATATATATAAAGTGTTCATGGTCATACAGTCGTGGTTCGTTCACTTATAAGTATTATTAGAGGTTAAATATGTGAATGTCAAACGAGGTTACAACACACTGTTAATGAATAATGACAAAATAAAAAACCTATAATGTACAAGGCTTAAAATAAAGGGTCTAAACATAATTCCGAAAAACGCGATGTAAACATCACCGTACAACTAGGTACCTAAGCTGTTGATCGAAACTCGAAAGTGTTGATTTCGAATCAAATTATAATGGTATAATATATATCGCATGTAACATGAATAATACTAATAAACGCTGTTTACCTGTGTGACAAATTAAAATGTTAGCAAATATAGATTAATGTAAACACAATGTGGGCGTGTTGGCTACCAAAGTGTTATATTTCAAATATAAAATATAAATAATAAACATTCAAAATATAATGTTTGCAACATTAATAACAATGTATTTATATGTAATATGTATATGTATATATATAATACAATGTATTCGACGATGTAACAACATGTACGACCATTGCGTCGAACAATAACTACAACAAAAAGTACTAATAAATTATATTGTTCTGTAGAGCTCAAAAGGATATTTTAAATTCCGAATGTATTAAACGTATAATATGTATATATAGGTACTACCTTTGTGCCCCTATATGTATATATTATATACTTTTATGTATAATAGCATGTAGGCACCACGAGGTGTGGTGCGTACGGTTTTACCCTGCGCAGCAATCAATAAATTCGAAATTCGCTAGACTTTGCATGTAACTAACATATTATTACCCTCGCGATGATTCAAGTATAGTTTTTAGATTTTGAGCGGAGCGATGAATGTATTGTTTTTTTATTTATTTAAATTATTTATTAATTTTGTTATTTTTTAACTTCAGAGATGGTTACTGGTAGAAAATTAGATCTAGTTGGTCTAGAAGGTCAACAATAATCAGAAAAAATAAAAAATTATTATGAAAAACCGAGAATTTTTATAAGTTTTTAACAAAATAAATTTTTTTGTTGTAATTCAGGTATAAACTAGAGACTTGACATTTTTACCAAATATTCTTATTAGCATTTGCTATACCTACAAGGTAAACTTTTAAAACGCTTTTTGTGCTATTTGTAGATATTTAACTTCTTTAGTTTTCCTTCAAATTAAGTATGATCACTTTTTTTATTTTAGATAAAAATACTATCTGGCTCTCACCACATTTAAAAATACCTTAAATACATGATCATAGTGTTTGTTGAAAAATTCTAACTTTTATAGCTAAATTTTGAAAAAGTAATACAAGATTCCTCATGAATAGTTAATACTGAAACCAAAAAAATCTTAAAAATATATAAGAACAATTTTTTTTTTTTATAGACACTTGAAGTTTAAATTTTAATGTAACTAGATACTTATAAAGATTTAAGTTTTTGGTTGTAACTCTAAAATATTATTCGTAGCTTCTTGTAACTTTTACATATTATGTTACTACATTTTACTATACACAATGATATTTTCAAAAAATGTAGATTAATTAAAAGCTTTATTCACACCGTTCTATGCCCTATGGACTATGGTGCCTAATAGTCTTTATATAGACTGTAAGTTCATAACAATAAAATATGATATAAATATTAATTATAAATTTTAATAATTATACTTGACAATATAGTTAATGCTTTGTTTTAATCATAATTTAATTCAACTCACCGTATTACTAATATAAAAATCAATTAATATAATAGCATTAATAGCAACATAAATATTACTTATAACGAATATAATATTTAGAAAAGCACTCTCGAAAAACGATTTGTGTGCTAGACAATTAAAATGGGTTTCTTAATGCGGAGGATTTTGCATCATTTATCACCACCATACGTCACGGAAATTTTATTTTATCCTTGACTATTTTCTATCCTGTCAAAAAATATAATAGAAGCGACGCTGTGATATTTGGAAGGATACCTATACGCAAAACAACGATACAGAATAAAACGAAATAAATTATTCTCGAACCGAATCATACTATTTATTTGTATACTTAATTAAACGGCGGACGTACCCAATTACAAGTATAGACATATTATGTATAGTATTTCCAATAATATTTTGTTATTAAAGTGACAGTTAATCTTACATAATATAATAATAATATACAAAGCAATAAATAGTAATATAATCAATAAAAATATAGGTTCAACTGTTTAAGTATAATATATGTGACTTGAGAATGTTTATAATCAAAATAATACACTAAAAGAAAATTATTAAAAATATTATATAATAATGAAAACTTAACTTAATACGTATGACATATCATCATATGGCGTATACGATTAGGCAGTAAGCAATAAAGATCATAATATAATTATAATATAATAATATGATATACTTGATATAGGATAGTCTTGAATTTTTACGAACTCCGGAATAATACCTTTGATATTATACTTTAAAATATCAATAAAATTGTGTACCATATATAAATTAAGATTTCCCAAACTTTTTTTTTTCAAATGAATACTATTTGTAGTTATATGGAGTTATTATTAGTCTTATACCATCAATATAATATAAACTTACCTATTATTATTTTATTAATAATAAATTACACAACTACACAAGTAAGACTTTTCAAAATTAAATATTCAGCAATTATATTTTACGGTTTGAATAACAATAGTTAAGGAACCTTTTTTTCCTTAACGAATACTTAATAATATTCAATTCAAATTGTTCCTCTTGAATACTAATTAATGGTACCTAATAATAATTTCAAGAGAATCATAATTTTCATCGTAGATATTCAAATAAGAAACTGTAGTAGCGGTACTTACATTTAAATTAAGTATATTTATTTTTTTATCGATAAAAAATATGATTATTTATTTATTTCATAACTGTAAAAAAAAATTCTCACTAGGAGAACTTTACTTACTATGGAAAGTAAGCTAAATGTGAATGAAAAAATAAAAATGAAATAGGGTTTTAACAAAATGCAATAAGTAGGTACTAAAACCGTATTGACCTTTAGTTTTTATAACATATTTTATAACTTGTCTCGTTGGAAGGAGTGTAACAATAAATTTGAATAACCAACTTTTAAAAATAAAAATGATAGACGGAAGTATGGAACATTAAATTTTACATTTTTAAAAAAAATGAAGAAATTTGAGAGTTGAACTTAAATAAAAGGTTACCTATACCTTGTCATGGCTACTGTCTTAATATAAAATGTTTGTTGACCGCTGTTGCGGTTTAAACTAATATAATGAAACCAGAATATTATATTGGCAGCACGCGATAAATAAATACTAAAATACCTAATGAATAATAACCATTATAATAACAGTTTACATGAAAAATTAAATTATTTACAATTTTTGTTGATATCATTTTTTTTTTAAATAGAAGTCGTAATAGCTGGTTCTTTGAACAATTTCGTAATTTGAACAGATCAATATTGCTTGTAAATTAATATGCATTGAAAGGTCCTATCTCCTATGATATTATAATAGGATTATTGCCTTTCCTACACCGTGAAAGCTTATACTTACAGCGCGATCTATGCCATTATAATAAATTTCACTAGATACATATATTATTTTGCTGTTCAAACGGGAAACTTCTCAATCGAAACTATATAATATTGTATTACTTACTTTGTTATTTGGCCTACAATGGGCATTTTAGTTGTACCTACGTTGTACGCTGCCTATTTACAACCCACCCATTGTAAATTATAATGAATAAATACACTGATACTAATAAGTAATAAAAGTCCATTCAACAACATATAGATGTTCTCAGTTTTTAATCGAGAGAACTGTTAAATTAATATGCCCTGTTAGATTAGCCTGGTAGCACAACGACTTAATTTAATTTATATTCAATTAGTAAAAATAATGATATTATGTCGTCATCGTACGACATACCATAGATTCAACAGTGAAAAATTATTTTGCACTATTAAAAATTATAAAAACACATTTAAAAATAAATTTCAAATTTCAAATGATTTCCAATAGCTTTTAAATTATATTTTCTATGTAGATTACTATTATTGTGAATAATTTTTTTCGACGAATTAAAGCAACTATGTTTTCTGTAAAATAAATAATACTTGCATCACTTTAATTTAGAAATATAATAAGTAAGACGTAAGTAAGTAAGTAGGGTCACTGTAATGGATGGTGTTAAATTTGAATTCAATGATATAATATCATTGTATAAGAAAAACGATTCTGAGCTAAAACGGTCAGTCAGCCTATGATATTACTAAGTATATTTGATGATATTACTAGGAGCCTTTTATTAAATTTTCAAGCTTTTTTAACCAACGAATAGAATTGTATTGATATTTATAAAAAAAAAAACTAAAAAAAATTGAAACTGAAAATGCCCGTTAACAGCTCAAAATAAGTAAAAATATTTGGAAAATGTTATGGTGTATAGAAAATGCTAATATAAACATTCAGTCAACATTTCATGTACCTACGGTCATTTGTTTTAGAGTTGCACCAAAAACCAAAATCGATTTTTTCGAAAACAGATTTTGCGTAAAAATTCCCGTTTTTCTTTTGTTTTTCATGGCGCTTTTTAAAAATACTTTTGACCCCCCTAAAGTGCCAACTAGATTCACTTTCCTATCAGAAAAGATACTGTTGAAGAAAATCTAAGCATTTTTACAGTCCTAAAAGGTGATGACAGACACAAAAAAAAAAAATTTAGAAAAAACACATATCATTGTAAAATCAATACATTTTTCGTTCCACTCAGAATCTAAAATGGTAAAATAGAATCCAAGGTTAAATAATAAAGTATCTTAGGTCCATCTTTTTTATTAGTAAATACGAATGTTGTTTTCTTGACAAATTTTATTCTTTTTAATAATAAAACTAAAGAACTAAAACTGGATCTATTGTTCCGTATCATCATATTATTATGAATATTTAATTATAAATAATACAATTTATAAACAATTTAAACTAAATTATCAAAATATATACGGTGTCTAGAAAATAGAATATGTGATTAGTATAATAATTATTGTATTGGTATTTATTATCTGTTGATAAAAAAGATATCTCTTTACAATATTCAGGATAGGCGTTTTTAATTGTATTCGATTAGAGGGACGGACCACATAACATTTTTTTTGGGTAAAAAATTATTTACCTGATGAATTTACAGCGCTCACATCTCTCATTTTTATATATTAAAAAGTACAACATTTAAAGTAAAATATATATAATTTTCTAAAATACCATATAACCGAACAATTTCCAACACTAGTAAGAAATATTAAGAAATTATTGAATGATTCAAATTGTTGAGCTGTGTGTCATTTATCTCATTAATTATCTTCGTATTCTGAATTTTCACCTTAACAACTAATACTTGTAATTATTGTCTTACATTTCAAAACAATATATACCTACCTATTAAGTATTAACATAGGCACCAACTATTAATTACCAACACCAAATCACTGCCAGTCGGCTAAAATGTTTGCAGGTGACGCCACAATGTATTCTGTAACTCAAAACAAAATCCTAGAATTTCCAATAAAAATTTGCTTGACAAATTATGCTTGCGTGTTCTTCAACTCAAGATGGAAACTTATTCTAAATCCCACCAAAAGTGTATCCAATATTTAAATGAACCTTGATAATATACGTAAATTTGGCCTTATTACATAATGAAACAGGTCTAAAATACTTACGATTACCTACACATATACAAAAAACTCACTTGAAAAATGTAAATAAATAAAAAAAAAACTAAGCTATAAGAATACACAAGGATAAAAAACCTATACCCCTACTAAACTATTTAAACCAAACCATAAACTAACAGTGCTTACTGCTTATACATTTTTGACACAAACAAAAACAAAAGCATAGGTATACGTGATTTAAAAACCCATAGGTAGCTCTCATCGGAATACTCAAAAAAAATGCATATTTTCAATGAAAATCAATAAACTAAAAAAAAAGTGCTTTTATAATTTAAATTCAGTGAATAAACGTCAAGGACGTCGTATAAGTATAGGTAGGTACTTACTTTAAAAACGATAATCAAAATTGCAATCTTTTTTTAAACATTTTCAGCTGATAACGATGGATGACAAAAGCACATATTATATGTACAATAATGTATTCAGCTAAAAACTATGTATTCACGAATACTGTAATATAATGTCTTGTATAGTTGTATATAATAGATATTATGTAATTACAGACTCGTAAATGGGGGAATAATAACATCCACTGGATCATCTGGATCATCACATTTTTATCTCATATCTTATTTTATCTTAATAGTAACATCCTACTGACATTTCTTTTTAAGAATTGCAATTAAAAACTATTGAAGGTACCTCCTACTTAATACAAGTATGAAGTACCTACTTCATTAAAGTTTTCATAAAAACAGTTTTACCTAAAACAAAACATAATATTTTACCTTCCTATCTACCTAAAACCTATATCGTTGTACCTAATACTAGTAAAAAAAAAATATATTTTTAAGATGAAGGAACATATATAGATAGAACCTATCGTCATTTTTTAACTCATTGTTTTAAGCTATTTTGAGAATATTTTTATAGAACTCAGAATATCTATATTATATTATTATATACCTACTTAAATTAACTAAATGTATGTTGAATACCGAATGCAATCAAAATATATTTACTATGATATACTATAATATTATAGTATTAATACTATACTATTAAGTATTAATAATTCCTAGGTACTTGAGGTGTAGGTATTTAATTTTCATTACCATGGGTAAAATCAAAAATGTAATTAGATATAAACGACGATTATCCGCGAAAACGAGTGAGCTTGAAACTTAATACGTATACCCATTATTATACACAACCTACAGCATACGCAGTTTATATAGGCGTGAAAATGAATTCCGAAAGAAAAATGACCTTTGGGACGCACAAAACGTCGTCACGTAAATAGAGTTAACTGCAGTTTAGTGCCTATACTCTACACCAACTTTTGGCAGTATAATTATATTATACCTACCTAGGTACAATAATCAAGAGACGACAGCCAACAAGGGATGTAGAGAACACGTTTTTACTCCAACTGTGGTTTTAACGCGACTATAAAAACGAGTTCTGTACCTATATTGCAACGCAAAAATGAAAATTACAGCCGGTTTAAGTATGTGTTTTATGAAGTAGGTAATTCAATTATACGAAAAATTTGATATTGTTATGAGTCACGGAAAAAATTAAACGTAAATCATTTTACTATTAAACAACAACAAAAAAAGTGTGGAATGTGAAATGAGCGGAAATTATTATTAAAAAAGTTATGACAGCTCGAATTTTTATTAACTGTTTAGTTTGACTATTAATTAATAATTAAGTTTCTAAGAAAATTATCTTCTGTATAAATTTCAAATTTGTATTATTATCTCAATTATTTTTAATCTATTCTGGATTCAGGTTCACTAATCACTTTAATAAATTATAAAAGTTAGTAATTTTAACAACATTTATTGAATGTGGCTTATTGTTTTTCATTCGTGATTTATGGTCCTGATAGTCTTTAAAAACTTAAAAAAAAACATTTTTCCATAATTTAACGTACCCAATTAGAGTTTGAAAAGAAAATCATAATAATAATTCAAAAAGTTGAACGAAAATACATTGGTATCGAGATTATACGAATTACGGGTCCAGCATTTTATATTACATAAATAATATGAAGTCTGTTCAAACATCTAACAATTGCTTAAAAAAATAATTGGCCTTATAATTAACTAACACGCCTATGTATGTGTCATCAATCATGATTGTTTAAGTATTATGCGTGTGTAAACTGAGTTATAATAAATATTTTAAAGAAACTATCATACCTTTTGTTTTTAAAAATAACTTAAATCTTAATAATACCTGCAATTATTTTCGATTGATTCATGATTATCAACCGAACATATTATTTTCTTCGCGGATACAGTACAGGCACATTTTTTACGCAGATCCATTATTTTGTGAATCGTGAATAACTAAAATCACTCAAAATTTATGTTAAAAATATAATCGTTTGGAAAAATTTGGAATGTTGAATATTCTAGATATTTTAGTCCATTGTTTTTTTTACTAAATAAATACTATTCTATCTTTCTATAACAACAAAAAGCAGTTTTAATCAAAAGTTATTTATTACCAACCAAACAAATCTGCTTATATATCTACCTAGGTACATACCTATACCTATTTATCACAATATTGAACATTTATGATTACATTTTGCAAATATTCCTGTACCTACTTAAATTCTGAGTGGAGCGATGAGTGTATTGATTTTACAATGGTGTGTTGTTTTTTTGTGTCACCTAAATATTGATTTTTATTTTTAGGGGTGGTTTCCGCTAGTAAAATGGATCTATAGTTGATACTAGGTGTCAAAAGTAAAACAATTCGCAATATTTTTCAAAATATTCAAAATAACCGTGTAAAAAAAAAATTAGGTTTGAAGTTTAGTTTTTTTAGTTTTTACTACAAATAGTGTTGATAAACAATTTTGCTTTAAGTTTTAAAATTTAATACAAAATTCCTCGTAAGTTATTAAAAAATATTGAGGATAAATATGCACAAATTTTTTATAGGGATTTGAAAATTGAAATGCATATATTTAAAAAAAAATTTCTAAATCACGAAAACGTGCAAATAATATTGTTGTTTAAAATGTATAAAATGTTCAATTATTATATCCAAAGACTGAAAATGTAATACAAAGTTTTTCATAAGTACCTATATTACATACTACAAGCAAATAAATTAAGTAATGTTTAAACACAGTTGTTTTTTTAGACACTCTAAGTTCAAATTTGGACAAAATTAGATATTTAAACGAATAATAACGGTTTTAGTTATTTTATTGCAGGTACCTATCTATATGGGTACTTGTAGTTTAAAGTAGTTATATTATTATGTATTATGCACTCAGTGACATTTTCAAAAGTAATTTCTTCGTAAAAAATGAATTCAACCTACTATATTATTAATAGTATAGGAAATCACTTTAGTAGCAATATACATTTATCATAACATAATAAAGATACTTACTATATACTTTGTAATAATGACAGACCGCCTTCGCTCTGAATCGAATTGTTTTTGTTAATTTTATTATTTTTAAAAATGTAATTCAAATAGTTATTAAATTTAATAATATTTTAATACCTAAGCAATAATATTTTTTAATCGAAGCTCTACTAACTGTTAAGACTACTAACAGCTACGAATTATTATCGTTAAATTGTACCTATAATATTTTGAAAATTTAAATAAGTTGTGTAACTTATACATATTAGTAAATACTAAATAGGTTGTAGTTAATAATTGGTAAAAGCTAATAATCTATAGGACAAAATAAATAAAAAATAAGTTTTCAAGACAAATTAATTCAAACATATTGTAGTCTTACATTTTAATATTACCCCTAATAAATGTAGTAAATGCAACTTAATATTGCTGGTACACCTACTGGTATCGTTCAATTTCTTATCAGTGGTATCACCACAGAAGTATTCTGTGGTATCAGTGTATCACTACGTCCGAGCTATCTTCGTTCTTCACGTTTACATACATTATTATAATTTATACTAATAAGACATAAGTATAATAATTGTATAATATTCAAATTTTTAAACATGTGCCATGTGTGATGTGAAGGTGTGAAACATTTGCTTGATTAGATACTCTGTTCACGGTTGGTTGTAAATGTTTAATACTAATTTGTTATTAAATTTCACTGTGAATGGATCCGATTTTATTCAAAACTTAATTTAACATAAAATTAAGTTCTTATAGGTAGTTTCAAATCGGACGCGAGTTAAATATTCCATTGACAAGGAAATCACAATGTATTTATAAACCTAATACTTAAATAATATGTTTCTTCAAATACTGTGTAGTTAAGTATATAGTTAATAATAAGGATTTATAATTATTAATTTCAGATGATTGTGTTCAACCGTTTTTTACGACAGTTAATTAATATCAAGCCTTTAAGAACAAATTACAATCAGCAATGTTGTAGAAATGCAAGATGTGTGTCTACAATCAAAGATTTTCGAAAAAGAACAGAGACATTTTCATTTAATGCTGAGCAAAATACTGATGCTGATGCTGATGTTTTTGGTACATTAACTGATAATACTGAAATTAATCATAAATTGGATCGTTTACCTCCGGAAGATGATGATAAAATAGAATACGATAAAGATGAACAACACAAAAGATTACATATTACTGAGTACCACAAAATTATCCAAGAACTCATTAAACAGCATAAAGTATAAAACTAAAAAAAATCTAATATTTATTTTATCAATCTTCAATATTACCACCAAGTTTTTTTTAGATTGCAGATGCGATAGATGTACTTGAAACGAGGATGTTAAAAGATGAAAAAGCAAAACCAGATTATTATGTATATAACTTGTTAATTGGTACTTGTGGTAAAGTTGGTTATGTTCAAAAAGCTTTTCATTTATTTAACCAGGTTTGTTTATTTGTAATTTGGTACCTATCCCTTAGATTATTTAATAAATACAATATTTAATTTTTTTTTTAAATAATTAGATGAAAAAAAGTGGGATTAAGACTACGCCGGCTACGTATACTTGTTTATTTAATGCATGTGCTAATTCACCATATAAGGATGATGCATTAAAGAGAGCTAAAAAATTACACAATTTGATGAGTTTAAAATCAATTGAACCTAACATTTTTAACTACCATGCAATGATTAAAGGTATTTAAAACTATATATTTATGAGAAACAAAAATCAATTTAATATTTTTATTCAAATATGCTGAAATCAAACTGAAATTTCAATAAGTAAAATTGTTAAAACTGTGCTAAAAAATGTTTGTATTCACTATTCATATTTATTGTCAGCTTTTGGAAGAACAGGAGATATATTGACTGCATTTTCTTTGGTTGATGAAATGTTGACGAAAAAATATAAATTAAAAGATGAAACATTTAATTTTCTCTTACAAGCTTGTATATCAGATAAAGAAGCTGGTTTTCGTCATGCTTTACTTGTAAGTTTGAATAAATATATGTATTGCTCTAATATTTTCAGTCGTGAAATGTCAAGTTGACTTAAGAACTATACACATTTTAGTTGAGTCATGATAACTAAATTATATTTAGGTTCTATAAAATAATTGATCAGTCTTATGGTCCTTCATAAAGTTGCTCAGTGTTATTCACACTTTAACGTCTTCTAAATCCTGGTCCATTCTACATAGGTGGAGAAAGTTTTAACTGCATATGGATATTGGGGGGGGGGGGGCTTACGCCCCCCCCTGAATGTAACAAACCACACTAGATGTTAAAATAAATTGTGTATTTTAATATGCCTAGTATATATTATACTTGGTGCCTCTGCTAGAATAAAGTAGCAGTACTGAGTAGCCACTAGTTAGTAGGTTGAAGCGTTGAAAAATGTATGCTTACACTAATGGATAAGACAAAAATATTAAGTCCCCCCCCCCCTCGGATGTGACTAAATATCCGCCTATGATTAACTGGTCGCCAAAAATTAAATATCTAGGTGTTTCCTAGTTCGAAAACTTACATGGAACCACTTGTTAACTTCAACATTGTTACTAAAGACTCAAGATCCTGTTGGTATGGTTCAAGTACTAAATTGAATTATAAATGTTTTATAAACAGCATCTATGTCCTATCATACTTATTTATCATCACTATGACTAAGTATTCAGAACTGCCTTGGTCTTGTATTAACATTTCATTCTAAAATCTTAAATATAATATTTAATAGGCCATGATTAATCAGAAATAAAGCACTTTTATTATTCTATGTTTCTTATATTTTCTTATTATTACAAATACCTAGGGATACATTTTACTATTTCTAATAAATGATAAAAAATTTATAACTTAAATTAAATTAAAGGACAAAATGTACCATGTATTTTTTTAATTTTCAGGTTTGGAGAAAAATGATATTAAAACGTGTACGTCCTTCACTTTATACTTACAATCTTTTATTAAAATGCACAAGAGAATGTAGTCTTGGTGATGAATTTGAAACACGGAAAGTTATTGGTCAAATAATAGATGATCCTCATTTACTAATGACTGAATCCAAACTTGAAGAAATGAATACTTCAGAGAAGGACATACCTAATACATTATTATGTAATGATAATGAAAATAAACTATCTCTTATTGAGGAGAATAGACCAAATCTATTGGATGTTAAACCTAATTTTGGTAACATTGTGGGTATATCTGAAATTAAATCCCCTGAAGAAAGGTAAACATACTCACAAATCTTTTCTGCATTAGTGCTAAATTGTTTTTTGTTTTTTTTATATAGATTAATATTATTAGGTGGTTGTTCAGGATTTTTAAAAAATATGAAAATCAACAGAATAAAGCCAGAAATTAAAATATTCACTCAACTTTTAGAAATTATACCGCCAACATTATCAGCTGAAAAAGTGAGTTACTCATGTTAAAAAATTAATTTCCTAATCAGAAATATACTTTAATTGAGTTTTGTATTTTATCAGATGTGTTTATAATTCATTAAAACCTTTAAAAAAAAAATAAAATAAAGTTATTTCAACGTTTTAATGTATTAAGTGTACTTTCCAATTAATATTTTAGACCAAACTTGTACAAATACATAACATAATTATTAATTTATAATATTTTTTAGCTCTTATTAAAAGAAATTTATAACAACAAAGTCGGAGTTGACATTGATTTTTGCAATATTCTCATTAAAAAACGAAGTCTTAGATTTGATTATGAAGAAGCAAAGGTTATTTAAAATCGTTCATATAATATACATTTTATATAAATTACTGTAATTTTACTTTTAATTTATAGAATGTATTAATCTTAATTAACTCAGAAAACTTGAGTGTGGATGTTGTAACATTTGGTGTTCTGGCATTGGGATGTAAAAACAAGAACGAAGCTAAAGACCTCATAAAAATGATAGCAGATCATGGATTTCGGTATGTTAGTAAAATACTTATGATATTTTTATTCTTACTTGTGTTTTTTATCTAATTTAAGAGTGAATGCAGAAGTGTTGGGCACTATGTTAGCACAAGCATGCTACCATTACAATTTTGCCTATGTAATTTATGTCATGAACATGGTCAAACACGAAGAAATTAAACCCAATAAAAAATTTATGGATCGTTTAAATCATTTTGATACCACAATTAAAGATTTAATGAAAAAAAGAGTAAGTGTAAGCAGTTATTAAAAATGTAAAAATAATCTATTAAGCATTTAATGATGAATTGAAATATGATTGTTTTCTTTTACAGTAAAATGTATATATTTTTGAACTAACTGCAAATATTTTAATAGCATAACTGCTTTTAAGCTTTTAAGAAAATAGAAAATAATAACTTCAAAATTAACCACAAATATTTTGAATAAAAATCTTTAACATATTATTTGTTCTTTTAAATATACCGTGATGGCTCCTAAATGTTCATGAAAATTATACTAACTAACAAAGTTATACAGTATGAATTAAAATTATGTTTTTTTAACTTAATAATTATCACAAATAGATTTTAAGTTTAAATAACAATTATTAAATTCTACTTTTATATTTTATTTACCTAACATATTATAAACAATTCAAAAATATTAGGATTTCTGATCACATTACAAGCTTAATGTAAATACAAAATATATTAACTGTTGGTATTATTTTCAGCAAAATAGAGAAAAAGAGACTCCAGATTTTATTCAAAGTTATTATTTCAAAGAAGGATACAGAAAATTTCAAAATTTTTATAAAAAATGGTTGTTAGAAGTAACTGTTGATGAAGAACTGCATCCTTGGGACCAATTTAAAAATCATAGAAAATAAAATATTATTTCAATTTGTATTTAACAATAAATTAATATTATTTTAATATATTTTTTGGTATTTAATTGACATACATTATCATTATCATTGATCACTAATATAAAATATTATAATTAATATGGCTTCTTTATTAAAATCTGTATAGATTTATATATTTTAAACATTTCAAATTATAATAAATATTTTAATTTTGAATAGAGCTTGGCATTTGTTCTAGAGGATAATATGTATGTATAACATTGTTATCATACATTTTCACTACTCTTAGTCCGGAAGGATCTTCTCCCAACGGAGTTCCAAGTGCACAAGTAGTAACTATTTCAAGGTTTTTATAGAATCCAGTTGAGTTTTTGTGATAATGACCAGAAAAAACATGAGACACACCTAAAAACAATATATACATCAACAATTGATTTGAAAATTCATTTGCCGATAATACAAATGGTTTTTATTCTCAACATTTATGACACTGATTTAAATAAAATATTTAAGTATATTAATTAATCTTTACCAGCTGCACACAGTTTTTCAAGCATTTCATATCTGATGTTATTTTCAATATTGAAATAGGAAATTTCCTCATCCGGTTTACTTAAAAACCACGGTATGTGTTGAAATATAATTATTCTTTGACCCTCGTATTTATTCAATATTTCAGTTAACCACTGATCTTGTTTTGCTGCAAATTTATCGACATCACATCTGTTTTTATAATATTGTGAGTTTAACACTAAAAACAGTACTCCACCGCACCAAAATGAAAAATAATCTTGGCCAAAATTATCACGATATCTAAAATTGTAATTATTTATCTACAAATATTAAAGAACTGATTTTGTGTAACTGGTAAATGTTAGTATAATATTACTTGTTGATTGAATTTTCATCTGGGATATTGCCAATATCATGATTTCCACACACACAAACCAGAGGTATAGAGGGGTGTAAGTTTGAAAAAACCTTCTTAAAATCATTTATTTGTAATTCATTTAGCACAGTTTCATCTGAAATATGAATACGTTGATGTATAAAAATATCTATGAACCATTAATTAAATTACACTATAATCAATAAACTAAACAAGTTCAACTAACTACAAGGCATTTCATTTACTAAGTCGCCGCAGACAACTAAAAATTGAGGTCTTGGAGACAAATTATTAATTTTATCTATTGCGAAAATAGCTTTATCCATTTCTATTTTCCAGTCTTTAGGATCTCGTTCTGCAGGTGGCCAAATGTAACCAAATTGAGGGTCAGCCGCAACCACAAAGTAAAAATTTTCAGTCCATAATTGATTGTTCTTAACTAAAATTAGAAACAAAGAGGTATACAATTATATAAGAGCCAATATTTAATAAATAATAATAATATAATGTAATACATAAGTAACCATTAACCATATTATGTTCATATATGGATAATATACCGAATCACACAACTGTAACATATTTGGGTATGTAGGTATAGTGGTATACATAACAATATTTTTTACCTGGAGATTGGAGAATGATTAAGTAGGTACATATTATTGTAGTATTGTCTCCCAAAAACGTTTTGTAACTTAAATTTAAAAGTTTGCTGATTATTATGTTTTATAAAATATCATGAAATCAATAAAAATAAATAAATTAAAAAATGAAAATATTTTGATCATTTCCTTTGTATACCTTTGTATACCTTTTAACCTACCTATCTGACTATGTATTATATTATTATAATATTATATGTATAAAAATGAAAAACCTTTATTTTCGTCTTTAGCTTTTTTGGAATTTAAGTCAAAAACAGTACCTACGCAGTAGACTGTATACGTGTGGTATGTGTTTTCGTTAATTGTATTGCACCCAAACCTGTTGGATTTTAAGTCAATGTCAAAAGTGTCCAAACGTGCACCGCCCAGCGCCCCATAGATGTCCAACACGTCATATAATATATATTATTAAGTATATATATAATATTATATATATACTTATCAATCAATAAAATTGCTTTATCATCAGTGCAATGTAAAATCACAAAACCAAGATGTATTGATACACCCGTTGTATCAATACACCTTGCATATTATGTCAGATTCTCAAAACTAGAACAGATTAGTAGATCGGACAAATGCCCCGGTTGCCTAACCAGAGATGTTTGGTTTCCGCGAAGAGCTCGGTACTTCAGAATAGATACTGTTGGCCGTAGTGAAAACAATACAAATTTAATTTTTATAATATTTTTGTATTGCCCCCCCCCCCCTCCTTTTAGAAATCCTGGCTATACCACTGTCACAGCCCACAGGTATCTCGTAAGTGTAACTCACTCAGCTGGGTTTACTTCAGAGTTCAGGATATTGCCTATTCTCAATCATCTAATATAGTCTATTAGTATATGTAGGTACTAGGTAATAGGTATACAGTAAAAAGGGTGTAATAAAATAATAGAACAGACTTGTCGCGGCAGCAATATATTAAGTTGTGAGTGATAATGTCATGATTAGCTGGAAAACTTAATTGGGACTTTTTTTTCAATAATAATATTTTATTACCAATATCTTATCCATACAAAATTTTGCCGGAATTGTTTTATAGTCCATTGATAACATTAGACAAATTAAAAAAAAAATGTTTAGGTATGTCATATATGCATAACTCTAAACTCATAAATCATAACCACGATTTAAGATATACCTTATAGATATATCTCATAGACATATAAATAAATATTTATTAATATGTCTAATGTCTATGATATGATCTTAAATGATCTTAAATCATGATCATAACATAACCTTTATCCCTATCAAAGTAGTAGTTACTACCTAACCTATTTTTAAGTCGCAGCCACAGTTTAAGATATATCTTAAACCGTGATCGCACCTACATATTATACATAATATATTTATAGGTATTAGGTAGGTATTACTGTTATAGTATTTTTGGTTATTTTTATTTTAGTTATTTTAGTATCAGTTCAAATATTGGTTTCAAAAAAAAAACCGATATCGAGTACCTACATAGGTATCGGTTCTAATATCGGCCCATCCATCCCTACATATTATATTATACATAATTGAGTTATATTGTGTATATAAGGACTGTGTATTATCTAGAACTTGGCATTTTTTTAAAGGTGCAATTTAGAAGTACGAAACAGGTGTGCGTATAAGATTTATGATTGCTAAAAAATAGCAAAGTGGAAACAACCAATAACTAACTCAGAGTTTATAAAAAATGTATGATACCTTCGTCTGTCATCATAATATGGCAATGTTTGTACCTTGTACTTATATTTTATTATATTTATCGCAGTTTCCCAAAAGTATAACGCTTTATTATATGTTTAATGCCTATATACATACTATAATGTTACATGGGTGCCTTGGCTTGGCGCGTTGGCTGCTACCAGTCGCGGAACGCCCGCTGCTACTAGCTCCCGGATGGGTGACCACCCGGGTTCGTAGTAGTAAAAACCGTAACAACATCTTACCGTGCCAACCTTACCAACTATATAGTTCATAATCCCCTACAACAGCTAATGGTCATAGTTGTCGGACATAAGTTCAATGAAAAAAAAAAATTAAAAAATATTACATGGACATAATAACATGGAATAATATAATTTATGAAACTAAGTTTCCTATTTTTTTTTCGAGCATGAATCCCCAAATCTAAGTAAAAAGTATAAAGCTCAGGCTCTCTCCCCTCCCTAAGGACGGCAGTGAGAGAAGCTTTGTAAAGCCGTATTTTTAATTTCCTAAAACACCCCAGTAAATTCACAAAGAATAATAATGGTTTTATTTATAAGTATAGGTTAAAATATCATGATGTATTTTTGAGTAAAGGAATTAAAAAAATTGAACATCGTGTCATCACGTGGGAGTAATTATCACTTCGACTTCTTTACATAATATACATTATACCTATGACTATAATATATATTATACCAATATATACCACTTTTTAAAACAAAAACTTAAGTCTCCTGTACCAGGGGGCAGAGACGGGTGTAGGGGGGCCTAGGGCCCCCAGATATATTATTACTCCAATTTTCTTATTGACCTAATAATTAATCGTTTTAGAAAAAGCGATAATATGAAAAGACGTTGGAATTGTATTATTTAATATTATATTATAATTAATTGATTTATTACATTAAGATTATACTAATATTGGGAAAAAAATTAAATTTAGAACAAAGTGTGAATTATAATTTGTGTTGTAAAAAAATAGTTTCCCCCTCCCCCCCCTAGATCTTTTCTCTGCATCCGTGCCTGCCCATCACTGACCATTTTTGTATTATTATTTAATGTGTACATATGAATAACTGAATAAGCATACTTACTTCTATACTTATAAAATGAATTGTAACTTACATTGGTCGTTTCCAATTTTTTCTTCAATCTTGTGCTTATTCCATTTTACGGTTTGTTTAATACTTTCGGTCATTTTCGCTGTAAAAACAGGTAAAATAATTATTTATTCTATCTGTTTCTAAAATAATTACTTGATTTAATCATAATAATTATACCTACTGAATCATATATCTAATAAGTTATAACTTAAAAATAAATAAATCTATATAAGTTATAACTTAAGACCGGATTTTAATGTTTTCACAAATCGTTACTACTTACTGGATCTATGCAGTTTTATATGAGAGTAAAAAAATGTCGACAATTCGTTAAATTCTGAGTTCGTAGAAAAAAGTTTATTTTGCATATTTAAGAATATTTTATAGGTTTTGGAATATTTAGCATATTTTGGGAAATTTTGTAAATAGTGAGAAAAAATATTCATTTATTATTAATTTTAATATTAAGGTACCCGGAAATTTTTTTTTAAACATTTACAATTTTTTTTATCATTTAGATAAAAAGTAAACACGCAGTTATAATATAATAAGTGGCCATGCAAATTAAAAAAATCTTTTAATTTTAAAACCCAATTAACACAATGAATAGAACTATTCAACAAAAAAGTCATTGTTTTAACAGTGGACAAAAAAATTTTAAAAAATGCATGTTGAAACATAAATATATTGATGTTTATTGATTATTTTTGCATATTTCTGAATATTTTTGCATATTTTTGTATATTTTTTAAATTTTGAAGAGAATAAAAGAAGAATATTTGAATGTTTTTTAGAGAATATTGGCATCATATATTAGGTGTTTTAAGAGAATATAAATCCGGTCTTTAGTTATAACTTTAAGTACCCATAACCCATATCACAGTGGTGTAAATAATATAATATTCTCAGAGATTGCTTTACGAGCTGATCCAGATTTTTATTTTTAAAATAATAGGTATAAACAATAGTTTTTTTGAATTAATGCGCTCTGACAAATGAGGTCATTTTTACATACAAATACAATATATCAGTAAAAAAAGTTTATAGCCATAATAAAGATTACAAAATAGGTATTCTCAGTTCAATAATACTTCCAAGTTGTTTGATTAATGTTGTACACATTGATACAAATTAAGTAGGTACCTATACAAAAAATACTTATTTTTAATAAATTAATCTATTAGGTATGAACTTAATGTAGGTACTTATCTCGTTACCTACCAACTGCTTTTAAGATTTACATTAATTTATTATAATATTTATAAGTATAGTCTAAAAATAATATAAATGAATGAATCAGTAGAATATTTATATAGATAACTACTAACTATAGATAATAAATATGATGGATACCGTATGTCCGTATGGTTACGTTATTTAGTGAAATTGAAAGTTAAAATTGATTTTCTTTTTAGGTTAATTTTAAATTTTAATTAACTGCTTCATCATTAAAAATGTTTTTATACCGAGTTAGATGAAAACTAAAAGTTAGCACCTTAATATTTACCTGACAAAATAAAGAAAACACAAACAATTTAAACAATAATGTACATAATGTTATAAGAACTGAAAAATCATTATAATAATTCCTCGCTTCCGTTCAGAATTTAAAAAAAAAATAAAGAAGGTACCTTGAGTCAAGATTTACGCTGTTTATAACTATAGGTATACAAAATATAAATACATAGGTTCAGTAGAACCTCGATATCTCGAACATCTATATAAGTCAAATTTTCGATAACTCGAAGGAATGTCTTGACCCCTGCATTTCAATATGTTGGTAGTAAATACATACAACTTTTCTATAACTCAATTTTTTTTTGTCCCCGACTGATTTCAGTCATCGAGGTTTCACAGTACTTTTCAACGTGCAAATTATTGCGTATGCTAAATAACCGTTCAAACATAGGCGTGTCTACGGGTCATAATATAAAATAACATATTAGTATGATATTAATTTTATTATTAGTATATATTCTACTTATTCTCTAGAACAGTACTTTCTGGAACAATGAGCCGTGCTTCAAAAAACGAAAGTGTCATTTTTTCTCTAATAGGTACTTATAACAATTTATTAAAAAGTGAATAAGTATTACATTAGGTGCCTATATTACTGATAAACTATTTACACCAAATTCAAGTTTTATTTGTTAAATTTATATATTAATATATTATTATAGATACCTAATTATAAGTAATAACCATCAAGTTATATAATAATGTACTCAATAAGAATATTTGAACAATGATTTTATTTTAACAGACGTGATTAGCTTTATTAAAAAAACATCAGTGGTATTTACTATTAACAACACTATATCGAATACTTGTCAGTGGCGTAACTAGGATTTTAGGGGCCCGTGGCATGAAATATCCTGGGGCCCCTTAAATGTTTTAAGTAAACAAAACTACAAAGATACCCAACTTTTTATTCAAATTAAAAGTATCTAAACGTTTCAAGGTCTCGAGGAACATATTAATATACATATTTATAAAAATAAAAATCTACAGTTTAACAATAAATATGGGGAAAAACAATAAATCAAAAAAATGCATACAAATAAAATATTTGAAATAAATTATATTAATTTTATTCTTGATTTTAATTATGCAAACCGATCAATCAATTCATCACATTTTTTACTATAGCATATTTTTTCATCGAAGTTAAGCCTCAAAGACGTTATCGTAATGTAACTAATGTAAGACGTGCTAATTTATCACTTACCTACCTATTTTTATGCACTGTGGTCTGTGGATATCTTAAATAGTTAAATGTCGTATAGTCGTAACCAATTGGTAACTTTGAGATTACTATAATATCAGGTAATATAAACAAACATTAAGATAACTACAAATGTATATCACATAATACAAGTCATTGGATAAATGTTTATTCAATACATATTTAAGAAATCGTTTAAAAATATGAAATGATAAATTAATACAAAAATATCAATATTTTATGTACCTACATGTTTTTATCTCTTCAATTTATATTTTGAGTTTGAGGGCCCCGGCCCCCGGTCTCCTAGCATTGAGTCATCTAGGCGACTCCATCATTACGCCACTGTCGCCGCTGATAAGTGTGTTGTTATGAATTAAAATCATGACTTAATAAATAATAATAAGAAAATTACCGAATATTAGGTATCATATTATATATCTTTATCGTCTATGATGTTTATTACAATCTCCATCGTCTGTCGACGATATGATAATACAAATCAATAATTATTAATTTCCAATCGCTATAAGAGAACGCTGAAGTGGTGGTTTGCGAATGTCCACTCCCCTTGAGACTTGGTTAATTCCTTTAATATGTAAATATTGTACAAAAATAAATTATGGTAATAATTTACACTTAACATTAATTATTTTAAGAGTTTTAAGTAGGTACCATCCTACCTCTAACAATAATAAAATGCAATTATAGGTAGGCTGGATAGTCTTCGGCAAAAGGGTGAAAACAATTTTTTTTTAGTTTTATGTTAATTATTATAAAATAGTCTCTATTTAATATTTTATCGAGTTTTTAGCTCAGCTAGAGTAACAAAGGAAGTTTTGGCAATATTGCTGGTAGTACCTACTACCATTGATTATATAATATAATCAATGCTATTACCTACCTACGTATAAACCGTATACTTATTTAAAATGTTATATAATAAAACGGCATCTTATTAGTATTGCAGAAATACGCTCACCTGCTCAAGCTCAAGTGTAGGTACTTATTATATTATGTACATTATACCTATATATATTATGGTGTACCCATACATTATTCATTATAAATTAACAAATAACAATTATAATAGATGAAAACATGACAGTTGCAACTTCTTATGTTTGTAAATATCTAAATAAACGTTTCTTAAAATGACGTACATTGTACAATGTACATAACATGAATATTTCAAAGTTATAAACTATAGTTATAACTTATAACAGTAATTTAATAATACATTATCCATTATTGGTGCAAGTTGAAATATAATATAGGTATTATAGGTATAATATGTATAGGTACTATATAGTAATGTTGCCTCCCACGTCCCAAACTAGCAACACAGAAAAATGTATTGCTGAGTTATATCGTAAATCTCATTGCACAGAGTGTTAGAACTAAGTCCATCCCTATCCATGACATTCTGTCAAAGTCATCAGCGTATACCTAACCAGAATTGGTTAGGGGTGCTAACTGCTAAGCCCCCTCTCCTTAAGCTATGCCGTTTAAACGAAGTCCTTGAGAAAAAAAAACATAATCACATTACATTATTATGGATTTAATGCGTATACATTTATAAATTTATAATATACCTAATAAAGTAATAACTAATAATTATGTGGGTACATTTAATGTTTATTATTATGTAATATAATATAATATTAGACCTATATAAATATTTTCATATTAGAAATAATATGGTTATTTGTTATTCCAGTTTTCACAGAAATCGACAATTAAAAATATTAATGTTTCTTTTTCATACTAAACTAGAAACTAAGTTTTTTGTACCAACTGGTGAGAGACTACTAACAACCTAGTTAAGGTTAGGCCCATAAAGAAGGTGAGGGGCAACATCCTGTACATAGGCGTAGTGTGATGAATTTATATAGGGGAACTATAGCCTATTAGTTTCTGGTACATACTCAACATAATATATTCTAAAAATGTAACTAAAAAAAATTAACAGGATGTGGGGCTAAGCAATATGCTATATCCCCCTTAGACCTCCCACCCCATTTTACGCCTATGATCCTGCATAGCTTATTCTGAACATTGATTTTCTAGTACTCTTGCCCTAGTAAGCTGTAATAATTAAATTTTAGTTACATAATATGTCTAACTACCTAAGACTTAAAGCTATTACAAGTACATAATTACGTTCGCCTATTAATTATTACGATCGCTTGTACAATTAGATATAAATATATAATTATGTATTTTTGTACAGGCAAGACACGATCGTAAAATATATTTTATTTTATTTGTGTTTATTTTTATAATATATAAATATTATGGACTTTTTGATTTAATTTATTTAAAATAAATAATAATGTCTGTAATCCGCACCTAGTAGAATTCAAGAATTTTCATAAAGCCCACTGTTCCGACCCGCAAATTGTTACTACCTCTAACCAGCTAGAAGTCTGGAGGGGCGTCGCCCGAGTGCGTCCCGAAATGACCCTTTTTTAATGTTCCTAGTGCGTCCAGAATAAGGTATCATCCGAGTGCGTCCCGAGAAAAAAGGTCATATTTTTCACATAGCCCGAATGCGTCCCAGTTCATTAAGAGTTACCCAGGGTGCACCATGAGGAGGTGAACTGGCTTACACCCCAAAAATATTTGGTTATTTGGTTATTTATTTATTATATTATATTATTATTATAAAATTAAAAGTTTATTATTATATAAATGTATTAAATTATTTAGGCTTACATACAATTTTAAAATGCTGGGTTAATATTTAAACTATTTTTTTGGTTGACTTTTTAATGCCATGATTTTCACATAATCATATCTAGAGATATCTAGAGTCTTGTATTTTTGTATATTTTCTTCAATGAATTTAATATTTTTTTCGTTGACTGATCTATTTTTTTTAGGTATTTGATTAGAAGTTTGTATTACAATTTTTGTGTCTATTTGAATTTTTTTTAATATTTCTAAGAAGGAATATATGTCCGGATGTGGGGTGTAAAAGCATGAATTAAATTTAGAATGAAAGCTTTCACACGCATTTGTTGTTCGTTCACTGCTACTGCTCATTTCTGCCCATGTGTGAGAAGGGAAATCATCATCAGGCTTGATAGACATATAATCTTCAGTAAAACTTATTTCAATATCGTGTTCATTCAGCATGGATAATCCAAATATATTCTTTAAAAATTGTCCTATTTCTGATGAAATAATGTTAGCAATAACATCGCGGACGCACACGGGATATACCAATATAATTTGTGATAATATCGCGGACGCACACGGGATATACCAATATAATTTGTGATATTATCGCGGACGCAGTTGGGCTATTAAAAAGGTACGATATGATAAACGGGACGCACTCGGGAGTTGCCCGTCTGGAGTATATTTAATATTTTATACTTCACAATTTAACCACAGAATAGATAAATGATTTAACGTAGGTACATTTTTTAATACTGAGAGTAAATTAGTTTATGATTAAAAGTTTTGGCACGCATTTGGCGCGTTTCCAATATCAAACTATTAAAGCAAAACACCCTCGAAATCATAACTATTACAATTTACAAATTTAATTCATAGTAAATAACATAAATCCGAATATTATACTAAAATTTACATTACATACAAATTTCCTAGGTTGATCAAAATATATTAATTTTTTAGTCTATAGATACATTATAAATTATAATAGTTTGAGTGTTAATTAATTGTGTCAACTTTTAATATTGTTCAATGTTCGGTGATAATTTCAATCACGGAGATGCGGGATATAATAATATAACTTGGCAATTCTGTACTAAATAATATGTGGTGTGAAATGGTTTATACGGAAAATTCAAAATACGGATTGTCAAAATTTGTCCTTGGAGATAATAATATTATTAACCCGCTAAGATAACAGCTAAGCAGCCTGCGGATGGCAGATAACAAATTAACAACACAGGCCAACAGTCACGTGACTCGTTGCCTACTCGTGCAATGCAGCTGCAAAATGTAATACCTATATGCATAATGATAAAGAATATCATGTAGTGCATGATGCCATGATAGTCAGACAGTGGTTACTACTGGTTAGTATTTAAATATTAAAAAATTTAATATTATATGATTTTGAAATTAAAAAAAAAAAAAAGAATCGAAGCCGTCAAATTGTTGTTTACGAATTACGAATACTGTATAGTTTATACTTTATATTGATAATTAGAGTTTTAAATAATTAAGTTGCTTACTGAAATGAATGATTCGTGCGCATTTACCTCGATGGATGCGACCAGTCTCGTGGAATTCGTAGGAAAAACTGTTGTCGTGCGTACAAAACAGCAACACGCATCGAAAGGCGTCGTTCACACTGTGGATCCGGTGACAAAAAGGTATGGTTGACGGTTGTACCGTGGGCGTGTACACATGACATTAATAATGTGATGTAGATAATTTTTTTTTATTTATAGAATATTTAACTGTCCTCTTTTCCGCAGGTCCTTCCGAAACATTATTCTTGACCAAAATACTAATGGCCATTGCCTATGCTTGTTAATGTTGGATTCTAACTTCTGAACTAAGTGGGAGGAATTTATTGGAATTTGTTTAATGGTTATTGCCTCATTGGTTTTACGATAATATAATTTATTTAATATTACTGACTACTGTATGTTAAATGTTTGCGAATATTATTTAATCAGTTTATCTACAAATTATTATAGGATAAATAATTTATAATAATTACTGACAACTGTAATTTAATTGAAAATTGAATATTATAATATGTTCCTTAAGGAATTATTTTAAATGTATTATAATTTATATAGGTACTCAAACATAATATATTTTTAAACATTTTTATTTTATAAATGTTTAAATTTTTATAAAATAAGTTATTTGGTTAAGCTATAAATATAGATAAATAATAAACATTTTATTAAACTTGAGTAAAGGTTTTTTTTATATTTTAATTTTAAAGCAAATTATAATTATTTTAAAATAGAAAGTTGTTTGTTCATTTTAAAATGCTCATATCTCGCTTTAAAATTGAAATATATTTAAAACATACGCCATCAACTATATAGATAATATTCTTACTTCAAAAATTGGTAATAGGTCAATTCTCTCTAAAATTAAATATAACAGAGTTAAATAAATTATTCAGAATATATAATTTGCTATATATACATTTGTTAGACGGAGACAACTAGACAACGCAAGCAGATATGGGTCCTCTTAAAGCTATTGTCAATTATAAAAAATGTATAAATATATTTCATAATTTAATAATATAACCAATGGCATAATATTTTTTTTTTTTTATTGTTACATAATATTATATTGTTGTTTAGGCTATATCCTAGGCTCTAAGTCAGCAAGTCGATAGCTATGCTAATGTTTTTAATTTTTACTTAACTTTAAATTTTGGTGTTACATTGTTTTAAAATAGACCTACGGTCATTATTAAAAATTTAATTTTTAGATGATAGACTGTAAAATGGCAAATATATTGAAATTTGCAACATTTTTTATGTACAAAGAACATTTTAATTAGACCCTGAGTACCAACCAGGATCACATGAAACTATGGTAATCAGGTTCCACACTATCTGACACTTGGATTACGTCAACAAAGATGGCTAATATGCTCTAAACTTTTAAGTAGTTTTTAAAGTGGATTATGAAGAAAAAAATTTCAATTCGTGTATGACATTTAGATGGTCATATTAAACATGTTGTAGGTCAAAGATAAAACTAATAATTAAACTGGTTATTATTAATTTATATCCATTGACTTATAAAGTACAAATCCCTGTATTTCATGGCTGCTTTTTAAATATCAATAGATAATAATTATACTTAATGAATGAACTTTATAAGACTAATATACAATTAAGTATTTATCTACCTATTTTCAACCTCATACATTGTTATATACCTATTAGTATATTATACAACTGCATATTTTAATATTCTATTATTATTTTACCCAATATATTTGTAATGTCTTTTATATTAATTATATAAAACATTATTGTTTCAGTATTGTATTGCTGATCAACAAACAGTGTGAGATATTTTCTGGAATAAACATCAAAAGTGTTCAATTTGAAGAATTGTAAATGTCAGATGGATTTTTAAAAACTAATCTCTTATTTTCTCATTTATGTTTATTATTAGACATCAATATTTATATTATTTTAACTATTAATTATAATTTATAATGATATAATGCATATTTATATTTTATGTACAATATAAAATATAGGTAAACTAAGTAAAATAAAATAATATTTTATTTATTTTTTAAATTGTAATATACATTGTCAATATCTGGTTGAACCTATCTTTTTATAAAGTTACTTATCATTATTCATATTTGGTCCATGCCTACTGTAGTACTGTGATATACATTGATTCACCACTAGTCGCTACCACATATAAAAATAAAACAATTTTAATGTCTTACCATTGGCAAATATTTGGTCAAACATGTGTGAGTGTGTGGGGGGGAAGATACTTGACCCATCACTAAAATTAAGCAGCCTTCAACTTACTGCTTAAATGTTACTCCGACCCAAACATGTTATAATATATAAAAATGTATTTATTTTATAAATTTTTGACGAACTAAGCCTTCTGGGGAGGGGCTATAAAACATCCTGAGTAGACTTAAACTTCCCAATATCCAGAGTTGGGCAAGATACTAAACAAAAAGATTCATGAAACATGCATTTAGTGTATCTAGATACAAGATACATGATACTTTTATATTCCCAATTGAATTTTATTAACTATTATACATCTATACACCATACTATTATAATATACTACACTATGTACTATTATTTTCTATTTTATGTGGAAAGACCTACTTGGTTACTCATAAAATATTATGTAAAACTGCTTCGATTTTCTTCAACAGTATCTTGTTTGCTGGTAAAGTGAATCTAGTTGGTGCATTCGGAAGGTCAAATCATAAAATTCCCCGTAATTTTCATAAGCGCCGGTAAAAACACATATCAAAAACATCAAAGCAAAATTGATCAAAATGCTCTTCAAATTAAAATCGAACAATGGAAAATATCTGAACCAAAAGATAATTTTTATTTTCGGCCATTTAGTGAAGAGGATGGAATTATAAAGCAATTACTTTTTTACCAACAAACGGAATGGCAAAGATACTTACTTAATCAATATGGTAATGTATGTTTTCTTGACGCAGCATACAAAACTACAAAATATACACTTCAATTAATCCTCCTTGTTGTAAAAACCAACGTTAACTATTCTGTTGTTGCTTCATTTTTTGTCCAATGTGAAGATTCAAAATCTATTGAAGAAGGTTTAACAATAATTAATTCATGGAATACGACTGGGTCTCCTCAATATCTCGTAACAGATTACTGTGAAACAGAATATAATGCAATTACCAGGATTTTCAATTGCCCAACTTACATATGTGATTTCCATCGAGAACAGGCATGGTTAAGATGGACTAATAAACAGGGAAATCTGAATATTAAAGAAAATTGAGGTGAACTTCTGATACTCTGGAGGAACATTTCCAACAGTAGAAACAACTTTGAATTTATTCATAAAGTTGAGAAGATGAAGTTAACTGATGTATGGTTGAAAAATCCTAAGGCACAAGATTATTTTATTAAAACATGGCTTACAGTTGAAGAAAAATGGATTAGTAAGTTTTTTAAATTGGAATTTGATATTAAAATTGGTACAAATAATGGAGTTGAATCTCAAAATAAATTATTAAAACATTTTTATTTGAAGTTTTCTAGTGATAAATCACTAAATAGTACAATAGAAAACATTATTAAACAATTTTTACCACAATCTTTATGTAAATATCAGAAGAAAAATTTTAAACTTAATAATCATTATAAAAAAATATCATGTTATTCCAATTTTTCTACTTGGACGACCTGAAACATTTGTAAAACATATATATGACCGTTTTGTCATAGCTCAAAATATATACAGTGAAAAAGGAATAAACAAACTTACATTATTAGAACATCAGTTTGAAGTATAGAGTGAAAATGGGTCCAATGTATAAGTAGTAGATTTTACTGTACCAAGTATTGTACATGTTTAGATTTTGAAAAGTATCATTGGCCATGCCAACATATATGTGCATAATTCATATATATACCAGGTTATTCATTTAATGATCTGCCTGAAAAATTCAAAAATAATGTGTACATATCTACCAACCCTAGATACTCAATAACCAGCCCACAAGAAAAAATAAGTACAATTGATTTAAATATGCAAAATACTACAACTGCTGCTATAACAAGATTAATATTAAAAGAATAAAAAAATACAAGTGCTCAAAACATAGATAAATAACAGTAACCTACCAATACATATAGTAGAGAAATTATGAAAAAAATTACAGACTGACTTACTTAATAGACTAAAGAGAATATTCTGCAGAATGGTAACAACAATTGAAGGTTGTAAATAGTGTTTATGAAAAGATAAGTGGTATGGCAAATAAAGAAGATGGGCTAAACTTATTACCCTCTAAACGTAATTCATCAGCATTATTCGACTTGCCAAAAAATACAAAAAAAAAAAATTAACCAACAAGACAAATTAACATGCTTATAAACTATTGACAAACATACTATGTATAGTAAGTTTTTTACAAAATTGTGTTATTCCTTTTTATTTTATATTATGACTTAATTACCCCGTTTATATGCAGGCATGCAGCAGTTAATGCTCATTGAGTTAATCCGGGAGTTGGGTGCATATAAACGCATTTTTAATTCGCATTAAACTAATGCGCATTTATTATTTAATTCAATTCGTCAAATCGAATTAACTCTTACTCCGGGATTGAGAAATGCATGTAAACGCTTTAATGCTAGTTAATTTTTTCGCGGGAATTTTGAAAAACATTTTTAGAATTGTTTTGGTCATGAAATACTATATATAAAACATGGACTAAAAAACATCCGCATTAACTTAAAATGTTATTCGAAATTTAATCTTGATATTTTAGGTGCATATAAACCCGCTCCCTAATGCGCATTCACTGCTGCATATAAACGTGGTAATAGTGAATTAATAAATAATATGTGAATTGTGAACTAAGATCTTATCCGTGGTGAATACATAATTAATTTTATGAGAATTTGATAAAACAAAAATGATAACGACTGCATAAGAGGACGTTATACCCGCATGTGCTGTCTCCGCTTTCGAATGCGTAACATAGCAAATTTTACGCTCCGAAAAACACGTGTAGCTCCGTTAATTTAAAAATTAGAGTGAATTCACCTCTTATAAAATCTAAAGGTAAGAGTATTATCTAGGCAAATGTCTACAAGAAACTTAAATTAAATTTTTATGAGCGTCTGAAATTTATATTTTTACAACATTTGATATTCACTTGATTTCTCTAGTAACAATTTTCTTATTTTATTGTAATTGAAAACGAATGACTGTAGATACTTGAAAATTTCACTGAATGTTTATATTAGCATTTTCTATACACCATAAAATTTTGAAAAATTTTGACTCTTTTTGAGCTGTTTACGGACATTGTCAGTTTTCAATTTTTTTAGTTTTTTTTTCTATAAATATCAATAAAATTTTATTTGTTGGATAAAAAAGCGTGAAAATTGAATATAAGGCTCCTGATATATCGTTCTAATAGCAGTTAAAAATATTAAAAATACATAGGCACGTTTTTTTTTATAATCATCTAAAATTCAAAGTTTGACAACATTTATCAAATTTAAAATGTACAAATTAATTTGTAGTCAAAAATTGAAAAATATATGAAATGTTCAACTTTTATAACTAAGATTTGAATATTTAAATCAAGGTTGCACATAATTAGTTAAATCTGTAACTAAAAAATCTAAAAAAGATATAATATACACAATTATTTTTTATAGTTATTTTAAATTCAAATTTGGACGAAATTACATAATAAATTACCAAGGATTAACGATTTTAGTTATTTTATATTAGTATAGGTAAATAATAAGTTAATAATAAGTAATAATAATATATAATATATATCCTAAACTAACAAATCGTCTCTGCTCAGAATTTACATTAAAATAGTTGGTTTTAATAAATACATTTTGAAAAAATAAGAGTACAGGCACCTAATATAAATAGTAAATACACTTACCAATTTTAATTATTGAAATAGGTTTCTTATGTAATAAATATGATAATTTTTGTGGGAAAATTTTGCACATTGACTTACAAATTGTTGTATTACTAATTTCTTAAAGGTCTCATTACTCTTATTGTGGAAAATCTATTAGGTGTATGAGAAACGTACTCATACTACACATGGTCCTGACATAAACTATTTAGCCCTAGTGACTTTAAAGCAGAGTATTTTACGAAGGTGCGCGGAAGAATGTACTCCACTTCGAGTGATTTATGAAGAAGAGACATAAAGGTAGGTAGTAATTTTGTCTTTTCGTTTAACAGTTATGAAGTGGCAGAATCAGTAATTTACTTTTAAAAAAATGCTGCACATATTTATTGTTTTTTTATCTTACACATCAACTGTTTAGGGTTAGAAGATCGCCTAGAGTATACTCCTCTTTTGAGAACCATGGAAAGGACTAGAGCTGCAGCGCGACCAAAAATACCAGGTGATCTGATGGAATACGCAGGTCATCTAGTAGGTGCTCGCTACGTTCATCTATTCAGAACTGCTAATGGGCGAGCAATGTTCAGAGGGTTTGTCATGGGTCCTCCTGACGCTGGATCAGCAGTCGTTTTTATATCTACATCCCTGGAAAAGTAATTTATTTTAAATGTCAAGAACATAATGTTAGAATATAAATCTACTCCTCGGTATATTCAACATGAATCTTAATTTAAACAATGTTTAGCCTATTGACTTCTGCTCAAGAAATTCATATAGATGCCACATTTAAAAGCAGGCCCCTTGTTCCACAAACAGAACAACTGTTGATAATTATGGACCAGGTAAACTTTGTTTAAACGTTAATACATACCTATAATGCTATATTTTAATACATTTTACCAATATTTTATAAACTAAATACCTAACTATTTTATTTATTTTAACAGGCATTTCCCGTTGCATACGCATTAATGACCCGCAAAACTGAAATGGCGTACACAAGTGTATTGGACCATATTAAGACTTGTGTTCCGCGTAATATTGCAAGTACCATTGTCACTGACTATATGAAGTAGGGTTGAGCAACGCGTTGACCAACGTTTTTCCCGGAGTCAGATTGCAGAAATGCTAGTTTCATATGGCCCTAGTGGGATTTCCTAAAAAATGTAACAATTTTAATTCTGTAAGATAAAATTTAGATATTTTGTATTGTGGAGTTTAATGATTAAATATTAAATAATATTAAAATTAAAACAACTTTTTTAAACACTAACTTTTATATAAATAGGCATTTGAAAAGAATGCAAAAGACATTTATACAGTACTGACAATGCACTGCATACTATATGCTTCGTATGTCAAAGGCTCTAACACTTTTGCCAGCTGACAGAATAATTGAAGGGTTTGAAGTTGTTGTCAGTGAGGCGAGGCTTTTTCCAAATATTGAGATTGCCGAAAGATACATTTCGTATTTTCAAAAAAAAATTGGGTGGAACGTGAGTTATTCTAAAAGAATTCATTTTACTTATCATTTCAAATTAAAATTTGTTTGATAATTAAAACTGTCAAAATAAGTAGTAGGTACATATGAGATCATGACAATAATTAGTAATATTTTAGATTTGCATATAGAATTTCAAAATTCAATTTTTATAATAGCCATTTATTTTACAGATAGCAAACACTTCAATTTTACTTTTTCAATAATAAATTATGATAAAAATTAAGTCTTAATATCTATTGAGTCACAATTTATTCTTTTAATGAACCGTTATAAATACATGTATATATTGAGATAACTAATGTTGGGTCGCATGAATTATCACTAAACATTTAACGAATCAATAGTAAGCTAATGGTCCTTTAAACATGATTTAGTGACCCATTATTGATCCATTAAATTAATAAATTTTTTATGCAACTCGGCATAAGTATCTAATTTTTAAGGTTAAATCATAAGTAATTACAACAAAATATAAACACAATATTTATAACTCCACCTTAAGTAGTCTTATTTATCCGTAATAATATTAATTAACGTTAGGTGTTGGACCGGAAAACTTTTGTGTTCATGGCATGCCCAGAAGAACAAACTATCGATCAAGAGATTTTTCATCGACATTTAAATACCATCATGCAGAGTCCACAGCCTGGTATTTGGCATTTTACAAGTAAGTTAAATTTAAGATCACTAAAATAATAAAATCGACATATTTACATTATTAAAAGTTATATTTTAATATTTTATATACATAATCATTATTTTGATTACTCCAAAAAAATATTTGCAAAATAAAAAAGGTGGGTAAGTGGATGTCGTTCTGCTGTACAGTAGGTTACAAGTGGGTCACTGTAATGAATGATGTTAAATTTGAATTCAATGATATAATATCATTGTATAAGAAAAACGATTCTGAGCGAAAACGGTCAGTCATGATATTACCAAGTATATTTGATGATATTATTGTGAATAAAGTAATTTATAAATAACCTATTTACGTGGAGCCTTGTTTTCAATTTTCAATCCTTAGCTATAAAGGTTGAACATTTTATAAATTTTTAACTACAAAATAATTATTAAATTATAAATTTGATAAATTTTGTCAAAATTTAAACTTTAAATGCTTATAAAAAAAATTGTGCCTATGTATTTTTAATATTTTTTACGCTTTTTTACCCAACAGATACAATTTTATTGATATTTATTGAAAAAAAAACTAAAAAAAATGGAAACTCAAAATGTCCGTAAACAGCTCAAAATAATTTGGAAAATTTGGAAAATGTTATGGTGTATAGAAAATGCTAATATAAACGTTCAGTCCAAATTTCATGTATCTACGGTCATTTGTTTTAGAGTTACACCAAAAACCAAAAGAAAACAGATTTTGCGTAAAAATTCCCATTTTCCTTAATTTTTCTTTTGTTTTTCATGCCGCTTTTGAAAACTACTGGGAAATGTATACTTTTGACCCCCCAAAGTACCAACTAGATTCACTTTTCTATCAGAGAAGTTACTGTTGAAGAAAATCCAAGCATTTTTACTGTCCTAAAAGGTGATGACAGACACAAAAAAAAAAACACACATCATTATAAAATCAATACATTCATCGTTTCGCTCAGAATCTAAAATGTAATTGTTTTAACTAAGTAAGTTATTTTTAAAAAAAGTCTTAGTACATTTTATAAGTTATCTACTAGATAAAATTGACAAAAACCACCCTTTTTAAAATATTATGATTCGTGTTAAATAATGTACTTTATTCTTCTGTAATTGTTGAGTATTTTTCCAAACCAATCGAAAATCATATAAATACTCTTTTTCTACTGTAATTTCTAATTAATGCAATAAATTTAAATACTTCAATGAATAATATCAATAGAAACATTAATCAAAATTGAACAAGAGTATGGCACCAGGTATGAGAGAATGCAACAAAGACCAGCTCTAAGAGCCCGACGTCGCACTTATGTTCAACTTGACGGAAAAATCAGCGCAGCCTGTGAACGATTGGCCCAGAGTAGGATTTCTGTTAGAGAATTCCTATGTACACTGGGCATTTGGCTTATGATGCAGGTATGAAATATACATCTAAAAGAAATAAAAAATAATTAGTTATATTCATGTGTGAATATTATAATTTTGGGTAACATACAATACAATATTAAAAAAATTTATTTCTTAGAATGAAGACATGGAGTTGGCCGCATCAATGTACACAATGAAATCGTTGAAACTATTGAAGGTTAATAAAAAAATAACTAAAATATTCACAGTTCAATGTCACAATGACAATATGCAATTATCTAATAATTATTTTGAATAAACATTTCAGAACAAATTCTTACGGAAAATGTGGAAAACAACATTATTGGAGGTTTGATTTTTATAAAATTTAAAATATTTACTCTCAAAATAATACCATTTAAGTACTTAGAATTATATGTTAAATTGTTAACTATAGGAATAGGAAGACTAGATGTTCAAATATAAAACCAGTTTGAGCAGCAACAACGAAATGCAGAACTCTATATTTTAGTAGCAGTTTTTTACAAACACAAATTTAATTTTTATTAATTTAAGTTAGCCACTATGTGTAAATTTAATAATACAAAATATGTAAGCAAAATATCTTTAGTGATCTAATTCAAAATGTAGAAATCAAGATTGTACTATAAATTTAGTAATTATGAAGGGACTTTTGAAATTATAGAGGATAATTTTGTTTAAGTTATAATTCTATACTAATAAGCAAAACACAGAATTATACTATGTAGGTATTTTAGATTTACTATAATTTGTTAAATATATAAACGCATATTTTTCAGAATAAACAAATTTATAATATTGATATTACCTATGTATATTATGTTTAAATTTAAAAAAGATTGTTATTTGATAGAATATTATTTTTTATTTAGTATTGACAACATTTAATATATATATTTATTTGGTCATTTTGCAGGTATTGATTTAACTTCAGAAGACAACAATGATTAAATATTGTATAATGTTCAGGTTACATTACGTTTAGTATAACGTAACAAGTTACACAATTTAAAACTAAATAGTTTCCTTCATTATATTTTCTGCAATGTATATTATTATAATTCGATCTGAAATTGAATATAATAGTTTCTTCATAATTTTAAATATTGTAGTTAACCTACTTATTGAATTATATAAAAACTGTAAATCACTACCCTAATTACTCGAATGTAACTAAGGTAATATGTTATGTTATTTTTATTTTTAATTCTAATATTTTTTGACCGAGGTTTTTTTGAAATTAATACACTATTAATTATATGTATTCAAGGTTATATAGTATTAAATAAAAAAAGTATGTTAATATATTTTGATGAACAAGAAATTGTAAATAATATATAAAATATAAATTTCTTTGTGTAATTATACTGTATAGGTACAATAATAATTAATTTATTGATATCTTCAAAGTTGTTGTAAGGTTTGATGTTCTATATCTAGTTGTAAGTTGTTTATCAGTAGACAGTTCTGAGCTCATGATTATTTATTAATTTTATATCTATTGATAGGTACCTCAAAAATAGAAATGTAAAATAATTGACGAATATTAAGGTTTCATAAAGTAAAATAATGTAGTCTAAAAATACATTTTAATTACATTAAAATATTAAATATTGTAATTAATAACTAATTGAGCTATATAAAAACTGTAAAACATTACCCTAACTCGGGTAATATGTTATTTTTTATTTGTTTATTGGAATCTTTTTTTTTTTTTTTATAAATATTTTGTGAGGTTTTGTTCAATTATTATATTATTAATTAAATGTTATTAACATTAGAGTTATTATTAAAATTAATATATTTTAACTTAAATATTTAACTCTAATAAGTTGTTGTCAAACGAGTATTCAACTCTTTTTATTATAACACTTACGTTTTTGTATCAATAGGACATATATTTTTATCAGATAATATAACGGTATCATCAGCATAACTAATAATTTTTGTATTTACTGGAAAGTTAAATAAACCATTAATATATTATACAATAAATAACGATAATTGAAAGCAAATTTCTAATGATTATAAATATAAGTTCAATAAGAGTCAAAATCTTTTGAAAATTTTATGATATATGGAAAAAGATCATCTAAAAATTTAGTGAAATTTAAAGTACCTATGTACATTTTGAAGTTTCTGTTACGCCAAAAACTTAATTCATTTTGATAATAGTTAATTAATATAGGTGACATTTTATGGTATTAATACAATAAAGTTACTGTATTTATATGGTTGGCAGTGTGGTATGATGGTTTTTTGTCGAGTGGCATCTTGACGCATTATGATGATGGTGTATTGTCGAATGACCTTTCGTCGTTATCACATGACCTTATGTCGGGTGGCTTTTAGGCGTGCTTCCGTTTCCAGTCCATTATATCTTAGTCCGTGCTTATCTCCAATCCGTATCACAAATCCTAAACTTTCGTCTTACAACCTTTGTGACTTATAATTTTAACGACATTTTGATTCCAAAATCGGTACCCACTCTCAGCGAGTCCAACGGGCCCCGAATTTCACTTAGAGCTAGTCTGTATATATATAAAACAGTAAGCTGACTGACTGATCTATCAACGTACAACTCAAACCATTGGACGAATCGGGCTGAAATTTGGCTTACATATAGCTATTATGATGCAGGCGTCCGCTAAGAAAAGGTTTTTTTTTGGAAATTCAACCCCTAAAAGGGAAAATAAGGGGTTGTAAGAATACAACAGTGGGGCCATATATCAAGCAATAGCTGATTTAAATATACAACATTAGTTTTAAAATACGAAACGTACTTGATATTTGAAATAGTTTCTTTAATGATCAACTATGACTTCAATACTATTTTAGGTGGTATGTGGTATACTACTAAAAAGTCCGAAACATAAAATGTCTGGTACATATTATAATTAGGTAAAAGGAAAAATACCATGTGATGCACAATCAAACTTCCAATTAGTACATATTAATATACATTTTATTGTAACTAAATTACTTACCTACCTATCTAACAAAATACATTTTTTTTTTTTAAATATTATTTTTTTGACGACAGTTAGTTAATTAAACTGATAAGTCATAAATCATAATACTATATAAGTATTAAAATTATTGAATTTTTTTTGTTAAATATATTTATATTTTGTATGGCGATAGATAGTTAATACTCAATTTAATATATTATTTAGATTTTATTATATAGGTAATGTACACAAAAACAATACTACATGCAATATTTAGAATTAAATAAAACGTATAATAATTATGTTTAACTGGTAATTTATTATAATAAACAATATACTATAGGTGTTATTTATCTTAAAACTTCTAAACAATTATTTATAAAACATAAAACATTTATGAAACCCCGTTTACGGTAAAAACACTGTTGAACAATTAATAAAATAATATGTATTATAATATAACAATAAAAATAAAACAGATTTTACATAAAAATTACCCAATTACAAATATAGTTTTATATTATGGCACAATTGTTTTGATGATACAAAGTTGTAATATTATTTTTTAGTTTAATTTATGAAGTTATGATTACTTTGTGTGTAATTTTGGTATTCGACCTTTACTATATTAGGATATTTTATATATATGAAGTACCACAGACTTTTCCAACTTTTTAATCTTCCAATTGACTAGGAATACAAAATACATAACTTAAAATATTTAGAAGTACAATATTGATAATTATTAATTATAAATGATACATTAATCGTATTGATTTATCACTATTATATCTACTGATTGTAATATAATATGTGAATATAAAGATAATTTTATTGTTTGATGATTAAAATATAAAAGAAAAGAAACTGAAAAGTTAAAATATTTAAGGAATGTAAAAGACCTGTTAGTATTATTTAGTTGCATCATTTATTTAATTACATATTTTAATTCAACATTATTTATTTCATTAACTTCTAATTGACTTATAGAATAGTTTATTCATTGTTGATTGTAATATGTGGCAATACATTCTATAAACATGAATATAATAAATTTATACATGTACAAAAAATAAAACTTTTACTTAAATTGCTTACATTGGTTGCTATGACTCAATATAAAATACTTTTTTACTAGCACACTGTGAATAATGAGTAAAAACTAACTTTGGGTTTTAAATACATTTGCTAGTGATGACTATTAGTGTGGAGACGTTTCTTCTGGCATACTGAGCTCCATTTGCATTGATCCTAATGACATCTGTAGATTATTGCTTAAATTACCAACACTATCTGCACGAGGTAATCGTTTGCCAAAATGTCTTTCAACCCATTTTAACATAGTCAATACAGAATCTGTGCTTGGCAAACGACGTTCGGCCGATGTTTTTACAATTTGAGACTGGGCTACTCTGAAAGTTGCTGCCATACCTTTTAATGCCTTTCGAATAATATAAATAAAATTAGACCATTATATTATTTATTTGAAGATGAAGAAAATTACCTGCATTGCATCTTCATCAGTTACATCATCTCCTGCATAAATAATGCGTATGCGTTCACTCCAATCCAAACCAAAAGCTGTACGTAAAATATACAAAGATGCACGTCCCTTATTCCATTGTACTGGAGGTTTGGCTTCAATGGCACAATGAGCCTGACCTGCTTTAAAACCTGCTTCTTCAATAAGCCGCTGTGCTGTAGCTGCAAGCTCAGGTCGAGCATTTATAGGCACTTCACGGTAATGGTATGTCAATAAAGTACCTTTATTTTCCACCCATGCACCATCTTTGCAAACCTAAAAAATAAAAACCAATAAGTCTGTTTGTAACTTAATTAATAACCACTTGTTAGTTACTTGTTCTTGAAGCACTTTCAACAGATCACCAACTTTATCCTCATATTCTTTAGGCATTGGATGCACAAACCTACTTCCATCTGGATGAAGAATTTCCAGTCCATGATTACCAGCATAAGTCAAACCCTCAATTCCAACCTAAGGTTAATAAAAATATTTTTAGTTATTTATTTTGTTGTACATATTACACAATTTAAGAGTTATTAACAAACCATGTCTTTGACATTATGAACATTTCTACCAGAAATAATGGATATGTATACATCAGACATATTAGCCAACCTTTCTAAAACACTTTTAGTTTCTAAAGGTAATATAGCGAGGTCTGGATGAGGAGCTAATGGAGCCAATGTACCATCATAGTCCAATAGTAATGCAAGTTTGTTTGTGTTACCAATATATCTATAATACAAATTAATAAATAATGTATACGTATACATATAATATACAATCGTAAAAAACCACTATTTACTTAGATAAATAATCATCAAAGTCCTGTAAAGTGACTGGTTGCATAGTAGTTGGTAAAACATCATCTCCATCTTCAAATATTAGAGTTCCCATTGCTTTAAGAAAAGATCGCATCCAATAATCAACATCGTGTATTTTTTCTCTACGTCTTAAACACCTCATTCTTAACATTCTTTCATCTTCAGGCATGGTCAACGCTCTATGCAAAGTATCAGCTGCTTCAACTAATTCATATGGATTACAAATTAAAGCTTCGTGCATCATTTCACCAGCACCAGCAAATGGTGATACAATTAGAACACCAGGTGGTTCCCTAATTTGACAAGCAACAAACTCTTTGGCGACTAAATTCATGCCATCTCGAAGTGGTGTAACCATTGCTACAGCTGAGTCACGGTAGAAAGCTGCCAAATCATTTTGACTGACACACCCATAAATATACCTAATAGGTGACCAATTAGGTGTTGTGAAACGTCCATTTATTCGTCCAACAAGCTGGTCCATTTCCTCTTTAAGGTCCTGGTATTCCTTAACATCTGTCCGTGATGGTACAGCGATTTGCATAAGTGCTACTTTACCCTTATGTTGTGGATATCGCTCCAATAACAATTCAAAAGCCTTTAGTCTATGTACTAATCCTTTAGTGTAATCCAATCGATCTACACCAAGTACTAATTGTAATGATGTACTTATTACTGTAGGTGCTTGCTCTGCCATTTCTACAAATCGATCAAATGGTATACCAATTGGCAATGGACGAATACGTACTGTCCGGCCACCATGTTCAACGAGTAAATTTTTTCGATCTACACGGCAACCTAATCTCCGCTGACAGCAATCCACAAAATTTAAACAATAGTCTTCGATATGAAAACCAACCATATCACAACCTTGAAAATAAAGTAAACTTTAGTATAAACTATAAAAATCAAATAACTATTATTAAATAGGTATGTACATACCTAACATTCCTTGAAGAATTTCATCAGACCATGGAAACAGCCTAAAAATATCCCACGGAGGGAATGGTATATGAAGGAAAAATCCTAATTTAAATTTCAAATTTTTTTCATCTGCCGCCTAAAAAAATAATTTATATAATTATATACATTGTATTCAGATGGTTAAAAATATTTTACACTATAGTGTATAAGTGTATTGTCAAAAGAAGTATGTAAGTTTTTTTTTTTTTGGTGTTTTAATTATAAATGGTAAATAATACTTTTATAATTTATTAATTATAAATATACCTATTATATTTTGAATTTTCTATTATAAAAATAAGATTTTATATGATAACATAATTTCAATATAATTGCCATTTTTTTATCTGATTAAATCAGTAGGACATTCATATAAAAATTATATTTTAAACATAAACTATTTTATTCTTAGATAAACTGTTTTTACTTCAGAAAATAAGTACAAATTTTAAATTGGTTGTGCAAATATTTTTAAAAAAAAAATGGTCCACACATCCTTTTGACCTAGGGGCTAGGGCTATTTATGTATGTATATAAGCAACGTTTTACATTTCTAATGCTGTTGGCTGCTAACATGAGATGATAATCATGTAACCAAACAAGAGGTGTTCCAGAATCTGTATCTTCTCTTGATAAACTTTCCAAGGCTCCTACAGTTTTTGATGCAAATTCTTTATTGACAGCACAGTATGACTAAGATAACAAGAACACAATTTGAATTAGTTTCATTACAGTATTTATTTTTTATTTATTTTTATTACTTTCCAAGAATCAGCAGAAAATTGAGCTCTATCAGGCATTGAATGAAATAGAGGCCAAAATGTTCCATTACAGCAACCATTATAATAACTGTCAAATGTTTGAGGGTCAAAGTCAACAGGAATAACCTTAAAGATACATAAACAGTTGTTTAAATAAATAATATTTTAGTTAATTTCTTATTTAAATAAAAAAACTAACTTTATCGGAACGTAATCCAGCAGTAGGTGTTGTATCGTTCGGATCCGATTCTGGTATTTTTTCACCTTCCTCTAAGTGAACACCAGCCCATCCTATCCATAATCCGTTTCCTTGAACTACAACAGGTGCTACAGCAGTGACTAACCCACCAGCACTAAAATAAGTACATTCAAATATTAGATAATAATTATGAAATATACTATTTAAAATTGACATTTTTTTTTAATAAATTCAAAATAAAAATTATAGCGTGCATTGGTATTATAAAAAAACATTTATTAATGATTTTAAATTATTGCAATCACGGAATATAGTTGGTACTTGGGATATAATTGATTAATATTTGTTTTCCAATGAAACATATTATATTGTAGGTAGATAATAGATTAATAAACAAATAATATATCCGTGCAATTGAAGTAAATTTAGTACAATTTCATTCTAACAACATTAAATTAAAATGTTATAATAATGAAAATAATAAAATATACCTACATAAATTAATAATGAATTACTAACTTTGAAATAAGAAATAACACAATGAGGTATAAAAATACACTTGAATATTATTGAATAAATAAAAAAAAACAAATTATTTTATAATTTCTTTCATTTGTAAATCTTTAGTTAATAGCTTACATTTAAGTATATTAAGTATATTTTATATTAAGGTATTAATATAAACTATATCAGAATAAAATTTGTTTATTTAATCTGTATTATACCTTATATTGTAGACAACATAAGGTAAGCCACATAAATTAAGGTCTTTCAATATACATACTATATTATATTGCAATCAGTATTTATCATGTATGATTTAGATGTGTTTACCATACAGATAATTCAAGTATTCAATGTCAATTTGAATATATTTAATTTTAAACTGCACTGTAATTTGTAATAGTACTTATTGATTATGCTTCAAGTACTATAAACTCATTAATTGGGTACCTATTGAACCAAATCCAGAAAATTCGGTATGATTGTAAAGTTTGACATTCCTTGGTCTTTTAAAAAAATTATTTACATTATTATACAAGCACTTACAATAACAATATAACATTACAGTAAATACTTATAATTGGTTCAATAAATAACATACCGTCATTATCATAAGTATTTAAAAGTATGGAAATCATTTATGCAAATGAAATGTACAATAAAAACACATATTAATTTACAGATAATATAAGATTATAAACAACTAATTTTAAAATTTAAATAATAACCATTAGCCAATAGCACTTAAATTATGTTGTAATTTTATTTTGAACATATAGTATGGTATAGTATAGTTTGGTACCTATTATGTTACGCTTTATTATAACACTAAGAATAATAATCTGTTTGGGCTTTGAAGCATCAAAATATTCATTAGATGCCACTTTTTTATTCATTGTTTCTACCACTTCATGATATAAACAATTATTTCCAAAAATGTTATTTGTAAGTTGTAACAATCTTCTTAGTTTTTATTTTCATAATTACATAACAGTTAGGTAGGCACTATAGTATAATAATTGATAAATGGTTTGGATATTATATTAATTAATATGTATTTCCCAGATCACTTACTATCAAGTAAACTACATTTTAATACATCCTGTCATTCTGTAATCCTACAGCTGAGTGCTGACTATTAAAATTATTTGTTTATCTAATTTGAAAAAAAAATTATTATTTTATCTCTTAATAATAATGATTAATGATGATTATACATTATCCAATACAACTAATGGTATTTATGTTGTAACATAATAACTTACTAATGATTTAAAACAGAATAATTAAATTAATACTTTTAAGATCATAGTAATTTATACATAAACGATAAACAGTATCTCTATAAATGTATATAATATGGTGAAGCTGCCGAGAAACTAAAATTTAGGTCATTACGACAGCAGTTCTTGCTAAATACAAAAATAGTAGGCTAAGACAATAATGTCACTTTTTCCATTTCTCCAATCTAAATTTTAAATTAATATATCGGGTGATTCATTTAACATAAGACACTCATTGTTTCAAAAATTAATGATAATATAACATGAAACATATATATTTTTAAAAATTATGTTTTTTAACGACTATAAACCCCGTAAAAATATTTTTTTTCAAAAACATTTATAGGTACTTTTTGAAATTATGAGTGTTCAATGATAAAAGAATCACCATTATAGGCATATAGTAAATTCTTTATTAAAACAATATCTGGTATAAATGGTAACTTATAATTGTAATTATAAATTGACACGAGTAGTACCTAATTACTACCTATGTCTCTAAAAATATTTAAGTACATTTTACATACATTTAATATCAATTACCAATTTAAAATGTATTTTAACAAATAACTAAATATAAGAAAGCATGTACCTACCAGAGTTAATGTAAATAGCTATTATTAAAAATACAGAGTAGGTACCTAGGTATATGGTTTTACAGGTTTTCATAACAATAGCTTGATTCATGTTATAAGAATCATCCTGTATGTATATACATTTTCGCAAATAAATTATTTTCTTAAAAAATGTGTTAAATAACAAGTGTCTATCATTTAGCCGAGGCATGCCAAGTGCCATGGATAATTAATAAGGTCAGATATACCTCACGTGAATATTTGAATGGAAAATAATAATCTATCTAATAATAATCTATTCACGTGTATTATACGCGCCTGAATATTTCAATGGAAATTCTTAAACACATATTTTTATTCCTTATAAAAATCATAATAGAATATCTTAACGACATTAAATGTATATAATAGAACACGGGAGTCGGAAATACAAATTATAAAATTAATAATTATAGCTTTGTATTATCTGCATAAAATATACCTATATTTTATAACTTTTCAGAAAAAGTATAACCTAACCTAACCTAGGCCTCATAGGACTTATTACTCGTAGAGCGCGGATTTGCATGCACCAAAAAGTGTCACAATTTAAAAGTTTATAAATTTATGACTAGAAAATAATTAAAAATAAATTAAATAACTTATAATTATAGTATATACTCGATAAACAATAAATAATTTTAAATTTTGAAATTTATAATTTAATATTATTAAAATGAATAATCACGTTTGCTACTAAGTATCACGATTGTTTACTACAAAATGTATTATTCAATTTTATGCTATTGGGTAATCATATTATATTATTATTAAATGTTCTCTTTAATATGCAATACATTTTGAATTTTGTCAAAATATGCAGAAATATGCAAAAATATGTAAACAAAATTCAACATTAGCTTCAAGCTATTACAATTTACAATTCGTAAAAACTACTAACAAAAATCCCAAAAATGTGATATAGGAAAAAACAACAATTGCATAAAAATCCGACATCTAAGTATTAGTGTTATTGAGTAGTCAGTAGTGAGTACTGAGTACTATAACCTACTATACAGCGTTACCCAAACTGTGGTCCGCGAAAATAGTGTTTGAAATTTGTGGGGGGGGAGTTAGCTGTAGCTCAGATACTTGATACTCTTATGATGATTTTAAATTAAAGTAGTTAAATCATTAGTTTTTTGGGGGGGCTAAGTCTCTTGAGGCTCTAGAGGGCCCCCCTTTATTTGCGTATATGCATCCACCATGTATACCGAAGGGGTCCGCGAATTATTTTTATTTATAGTTGTTAGGTTAGATTATTTTTTACTACAGGGCCGTAATAATTTTTACTATAAAATATACTCTATGGGGTCTGGCTGAGGAAAAGTTTGGGAAACCAACATTGATATTTTATCTACGAAACAAGCCAAAACATTCCTCAAAATCAAAACATATTTCCCCATGAATTTTATTGTTTAATTTAAATAGGTATTTCATTTATTTTATAACAAGTCATTGCTGGCTAAGACAGTGACTCAAATAAAATAAAAATCGAATCAAGTAAAATAATAAGTTTAAAATAGTAGGTACCTACAACCTAAATTACCTAAATATACAATGAGATAATTGATACAATTAAGATTTTCGCACTTCCTATAATAATTATTAAATTCCTAAACATAATTTATACCTAGGTATAATACACCTATATTTTTCCGATATAACGAATTAACAAGTAAACAACCTAAACACCTGAAAGCGTCATAAGTCATAATGAACAATTAGATATGGTAATTATTAAAAATACCTATACAATAACAAAGCTATATCCCGCCGCCCACCGAGAGCATCTATAAATAATACACAATAATATTGATTTTTGTTTCGTATACCATTAACTACTATACGCACCACTGTCCAAAAGTAATTACCAGTTTTGTTTTAACGGATTATAATGACTGCAAATTTTAGTTTAATCATATTAAAGTGCAGCACGAAATTTGAGAAATGTTAAGCATATAGCTGGCAGGGTAGTAATTACTTTATTAGTTTATGTAGGTTCATGCAATATAATGTCAACGAATTATCAACATAATATTATTTATGATGTACGTCGTCGAACTATCCAAAACGGGTAGTTCAATAAAATAGAATATAAAAATTGTAGTACTTGAGCATAAGGAAGCGGTTTATCGTCTGCAGTCCTTAAAACGCATTAGGTAACTGCTGCAGTCGATATCCTCCAAACAACAAATATATACAACAAAATACGCTTATATTGCCCCGTGTATACACGATACATACGGTAATGAAACAGCAGTAGGTATAGTACAGTGAAACCTCTAAATACCGGACACTCTCGGTCACTGACATTTTTCCACTATTCAAAGGATTCAATTTGTAGAACATTTGTAGTTTGTTCCCAAAAAAACATCCGCTATTTAGGGTCTGTTACTCTGTTATGCCTTATAGGTGAGGTTTCACACTTTCACTGTACTTATCAATCACTAATCACTATCAAGTAAGTAATAATAAAAATATAATAATCAAATCGAGCAGCTTTTTAGTATCGATTAATACGAAAACACACAAACCAAATTCCAACCGGAAAAAGCAATAGCTTATTCACAATGGTAGGTATATTGACGAATATAGAGATAAACTCAGATAAATCTC